>NC_056523.1:20564206-20567715 GCF_019175285.1 Sceloporus undulatus | reverse complement strand
TATGTCAGTTGAGGGGATGACACGGCTGTGGGTTTAGACTGATCCCACAGGGGTCTTTAATTAAAGTTTGGTCTAAAACCCAACCGCAGCCCACTGTCCCCTGATGGGGGAGACCCGAGGCAACCACTTTCCAGACATGGGGGGGACAACTACACTTTACTGTGCCCCAGGAGTATTGCGCAACATGGTGCAGACCCCACCACAAACCAGTCCTGCCAAAAGGACAGGAGATGCACCCCACAACCTGCCCCACCCCCAACCACAGAGAGCCAAAGGATCACCGTCCCGCTCGCGACTCCACGGCAAGGGCCTCAACGCTTGTTCTCCATGACCGCCACGCGTGCAGAGAGCCGGACCCATTCAGCCCCATGTCGTCCTTTGCAACCCCTGATAGGAATTCCACCTGAAAGAATAAAGAAAAAAAGAAAGAAAGTGCAGAGGTCACCCCTCCCCCCTTTAGTGTCTCCTTCCCAAAAAGTTCCCTTGAGCCCCACCCCCCAAGGCTATCCCAAGAGGCACTTGGAAACCCCCCCCCCATGGACTCACAGATGTGTGGGTCCAGCCATTGCTACCACCGTTCCCGGGCCAGACCAAGGGACTGCTGGGCTACCTGAAGGGATTCCTCCCAGAGAAAGTCCCTTGGAGAACTGTCCATACCCAGAATCCCTGGCCACAGTCCTCGGAAAAGAAATGCCCCTAGACGCCAGTTTTCCTTGGGCCCCCGATGCCCCTCCCTCTTTTTCCTCCTTGTTTCTGAACCTCTCCATTGCTTCTACTTAATGAACGATTCCAAGGTGAAACCTCCATCAGGGTTTCCTTGGCCAGCTGTTGCCTTCTTCTGCGCTGAGAGAGAGTGCCACTTGCAACGCCCTCAACCGGGGGTTTCCATGGCCGATCAGGGATCCAAACCCTTTTCTCCCAGAGGAGCCCTAGTCCAGCCCCCAAACCACTTATTGTGCAGGCAAATATTGAGAGGGCAAGAAAGACCCCTCCTCTTATCTTCTCAGGGCCACAGACAGCAGGACTAGTGAGAAGGGCTAATGGGGGTTTTGGGGGCCAGAGGCCACCCCCAAATAGCCCACCTTCCAAGCTCTAGGGTGTGTGGTGGGCACTCTCAGATGACATTACCAAATAGATGGGCACAGTGGCATAGTGGTAGGCTGCCATACTTCAGCCACATCACAAGAACGAAAGACTCATTGGAAAAGGTGATGATACTGGGGAAGGTAGAGAGATAGAAAGAGAGGAAGACCACAGGCCAGATGGATATACTCGGTTAGGGAGACCATGGGCCTGAGCCTACTGTCTTATTTGACAAATATAACTCTGGTTCTAAGGAATTTCTTTACTTGTCATCTTGAAAAACAAATTATGAATTTCTTTCCAATATTTCTTTGCAGTTGGGCACGTCCACCATATACGGTAGAAAGTGCAATCTTCTCATTGCACTTCCAGCATCTATCTTTACCCATTTTGTACATTTTATCAAATTTTTCTGGTGTCATATATGATCTTGCAGACTTGAGGTCCACGGTCTTGAATATTCACAGAGGGACAACCTCTGTTATTTTCAGTGGGGTGCACCCCTGTGGCACACACCCTGTGCACGCTCATGGGCACATGCCCCATTCAAGCCAATGGGGCTTGAATATAGGCGGGTCTCTGTTTTTGTGAGGGGGTCCAGAACAGATCCCCCACAAAAATGGAGAGCTGACTGTATTTTGAAAGACCCAGATGCCATTTAAAAAGGTCCCACCTTTTGCAAAAATCAAGTATGTGAACAGTCATCAGGATTCGAGTTCCCAGAATCTCTAGCCAGCAGGGCCAGTGGCCATATTAGGAAGGGGTTTCTACGAGTTGTGGTCCAAAAAACAACTTTCCCATGGTTTTCTTTTTGTCCAGCTTCCTTGGGGGATTTCACATTCTCTTGTTTGGAAGGAAGGAAAGGGGAAAGCCCACTTTCTCCATCTTTCCGCAACCTTTCATCAGTTCTACAAAGCCGCCTCTGGCTCATCTACTCCACCTTTGTTGTCTTTTCTGCTCAAACAAAAAAGTTCCCAAACCCAAAAGCCACTGTAACCCCTTGATCAAAAGGAAGCTTGATCAAACAGCTTGACAAAACATGCCCGGAAAAGGACACTGTTATTGAATACAAAGGCTTTGTGAGAGGTAAGATTTTGGCTTCAGGGTTCATTACCTCCTGTACCGCCCTGCTGGTTAAACACTTGACTTAGAATAAACTGACCTGTTTGTTAAATGGCTTGTGGTCTTCATATCTGAAGATGCTTTGAATTTGCGTTGGCAGCTTTTGCTGGGTGTGTGACGTTATATACATGGAAGGCAGGAAGCGTAAATAGTATATATGTGGAAAGTGGGAATAATAGCTTGACTTCTGTGTATCCCTGAAGCTTCCGCTATCAGATGTTCAACCACTTTAAGTACAGCCCAGTAGTTCTGTTAGATCCTGCCACCCACATGTGAATAAAAATCTCTGCCATCTTTGTAGTCTGTTCTTAAAAACAGTACAATTGCTGTCTTCTACCAAAAGGTTGGAAAGATGACATGGTGTGGCATAGTGTCTTAAGCGTTGAACTATGACTCTGGAGACTTGTGTTCGATTCCCCACTCAGACATGAAACCCATTAAGTGACTTTGTGCAAGTCACACAAGGGATGTAGCCAAGGGGGGGGAGTGTCTGTGGGGTCTGGTCCCCCCCTTCCATTAGATACATTGAATGGTGCGTGCCACCACGCCGCCACACCAAAGCCCCATTACAATGATGGCACTTAGTCTGGAGCCCTCCCTTCCCAAAATCCTGGCTACGTCCCTGGTCACACACTCTCAACCCCAGAAAACCCTGTGATAAGTTTGCCATAGAATCATAGGTGATTATCAGGCGGAGGGGGGGATGCCGGGAGTAAAAAACACACTCCCTGCAAAGTCATGCAATCGTGCTGAAGATTTTCAGACACATTGCAGTTATCCAGGACTTAACCCATGAAGATCCAGGAATGCTCCAGCAACAAACCATTCACAACTTTGTGTGACTTTGCCAGGAGTATGCTTTTTTCCCCTCCCAATTTCCCCCCATCTGATAATCTCCATAGAGTTGGAAGAAACCACAAGAGTTACCCAGTCTAGCCCCATTCTGTCATGCAGGAACACAGAATCAAAGCACACCTATCAGATGGCCATCCAGCCTCTGCTTAAAAACCTCCAAAGAAGGAGACTCTACCACACACACTTAGGGTTGCCATAAGGTGAAAATGACTTGAAGGCACACAATAGCAAGCACCCAAACAAGCCTGCCTGGCCCTTGAGACCATCAGGAGAAGCCCTGTGTTGTTTAAAACTGAGCTTTTTAATGTTCACCTTTGGTATGTTTTTAGTGGTTTTGTTCTTTTTTAAAATGGTACCATGCCCTGACTCCCAATTTTAGGAGAAAGGCAGGACACAAATAAAGATGATGATGATGATGATGATGATGATGATGATGATGATGATGATGA
>NC_056523.1:20562573-20564106 GCF_019175285.1 Sceloporus undulatus | reverse complement strand
GTTCAGGTATTATGAGACAGGGAGAAAAAAACGTAATTTAGTACTTTCTTTGTTTTGGAAATTGACAGTGAAGAGGCTTCAGACCAGGCTTATAAAAGGCAAAGTAGGGATGGACTAAGCCAAGTAATGGGGTTCAGTGGAGGAATCATACTTCCAGAAAAAAACCCAGAAAATACACATGCCAAACACATTGTTGGGATAAAATATTTCCCCTAAGCTAGTTTTCAGCACACCATCTTGTTGCTTTCTGATATCATGAAAAGCCTTGAAAAGTTGAATCTATTCTCTGCAGTGGGCCCCACCATTTTGTCACCTCAGCATGCCAGTGCCCCATTCTCTGGCAATTTTAGACCAGAGGCCCATTCCCAAGACACAGTTATAGAGCTACATTCCATGGAAACATGCCATGGAATCCTGGGATTGGCAGGGGCATTGAAAAGTCTCAGCCATAGAACTCTAGCGCCTCACTAAACTACAATCTCCAGGATTCCATGGGATGTTGCCATGGCAATTGAAGTGGAATACAGCGCTTTATTCATATCGTGTGACTGTGTGAATAGGCTTCTGACCTATGTGAGCTGGGACTAATTGGGGCCTGGAGGAGCTTCTGGATTAAGCACAGGGGCAGGCAAGTGCATCTTTGGGGCCATGTGCCTCATCCTCTAACATCACCTGTTTTTGAATAGCTAAAGGAGACTTCTGCTAGAATCATAGAGTTAAAGGAGACCCCAAAGGCCATTGAGTCCAACCCCATTCTGCCATGCAGGAACACACAATCAAAGCATACCTGACAGATGGTCATCCAGCCTCTGTTTAAAGACCTCCAAGGATGGAGACTCCACCATTCTCCAATGTTGAGGTGGAACTGCTTTTCCTGTAGTTCGAATCCACTGCTTCATGTCCTAGGAATTTATCACACGGGGACTATATGTACCTCTATCCCGATAATGATTTAAACATCTGCATGCTACAAGAGTGCGCAAATGTGTGAATGATTTTCAAACGCAGAAAAGAGGCTGAAAGCTGTGCAGGGAGGAAGGGGCGGCGCGTCCCATAGGGACAAATGAGGTGTGCACCCATGGCGCGCGTGCACCGCCGCACTGGCACGCCACCACATGCACGAGCCCCATTCACTTAAATGGGGCTTCAGCATAGGCATTTTTTGTTTTATGCAGGGGAGTCTTTAGAGGCTCATTACTAAAGCAAGAAAGAGGGTAGAACGCACATTTGGTTTTCACACAGATGCTTGTAAATCCCATTGATGATTTGGGAATCATGTTTCTGCGTGTGTGCGCAGAATCCACCAGAGCACACTTGGCAGCAAACAAAATCACCCAGAGAAATAAACAATTTTATTTACACCATTTTCTTTATAAAAACGTACTGTACTGTCCCTTACTTTCCCAGAAATGGTATCCAGCTTAAGTAAAAAGAAACATTACCCAAAAGATAGGAAAGTTTTAAAAGATAGATTAAAATGCTGCTAAAATGCAGCACCGGAAGTAAACTCGCCCCAAAGAACCATGGAAAAAT
>NC_056523.1:20420373-20560048 GCF_019175285.1 Sceloporus undulatus | reverse complement strand
CTATATATGTTGTGCGTGTAGATCTATATATAGTTTCTACACACAAATATATTTTATGTTTATATTATATATGGTATATATATATTTGTATATTTATTATACATTGTGTATATACATATATTTTATATACACAGAACAAATATATTTTTATATTTTATATAAAATGTTCTTATATATATATAACAATGTGTGCATATATTATTTTTACACACACACACACACACATATTATTATATATAATTATTTTATTACACACATATAAAATATAAAAAATATTTCAAAGATAAAATAGGATACGGATATGGGATATTATTACAGTATTATCTATTATGTATTATGCATATTGTTTCCCTATCACTGAGTCCCTAAATTGGGAGAAAGGCAGGATATAGAAACAAACAACAGAACAATACCTAGGTTTCTATATATGTGTGTGTGTGTGTGTGTGTGTGTGGTGTGTATATATATATCCCCACCCTCGCCCTTCCAAGGCGTCGTCCTCCAACCCCCCCCCCCCCCCCACACTTTTCAGACATCTCACTGCAAACACAAAACCGGTTCCAAACTGGCTGAGCTGGTAGAGAAAGGAGGAGAAAGAGAGGATATTTTTTCTCTCGCGAGGAACTCTGGGAGTGGTATTTTTTTGCGCGGCATGACCACCATTCCATTAATGGCGCCGCTGCCTCCCTTGAACTAAACCCCAGGCGGCCTTAGCAGGGGAAGCCACGACGAAGAATTAAGTGTGTGGGGGGGTGGGAGAATTGTGTTATGTGTGGTATTCCTTTCCACGTTCCCTGTTGTGTGAATGTGTGTGTGAGTGTGTGTGGACTGCCCTCTCTCGAACCGCCTTCGACCGCTTCACTTTCTGAGGCGACGAAGCGAGCGGAGGAGGAGGGAGGAGGAGGAGAAGAAGGCCGGCCATTACAACTGCAACCGACGGTGCTTCTCTCCACGAATCCATTGAGAGCCTCATGCTTTTCAAATAAAACTAATAATAATTAATTAATAATATATAATATAAAGAGGTATGTGTCTAGGACAAAAAAGGGGGTTTGGGGGAAGGCGTGAGTCCTCCTTTTTTCACAGGAAATGCGGCATCTTTGACTCGATGCTCGTGTGAATGCATTGACGCGTGTCTTCTCCCCTCAACACGGGTTTTCATTTTAATTTTAGACCAATTGACTCGTTTTCTCAGCATCCCCAAACAAAAACGAATACGAAAAATTGACTTTTAAAATTATTACCCAGAATATTTTATTTGTGATATATGTCTTTCTTTTTAATCCTTCCAGGAATCCAGTCTCTTTGAAGATTCAAGGCTGAAGGGAGCTTCCCCCCCCAAAAAAAGTGGGTGCTGCTGGTGATCTAAGAGAACAGCAGAACAACAACAATATAATATTGGAAAGAATACAGTATATATATACTGTGATCATCCTTCCTTCCTTTCTACCAAAAGAAAAATCCAGTTTGCTTCCAGTTAAAGTCAAAAAGGTAAGGGAAAGTTGCTTAAGGGACATCAGCATCTATGCCTCGACATTAGATGTTGAATTTGCTTGTGGATTACCAATATATCAGTGATCAATATGCAGATTGAGTTTCCCTTATTGAAATAGAGGTTGATTTTGCTTGAGAACATACTACTGTATTATGGTTGAATCTCTCTTATCCAAAATGAGTCTGATATTCTTATCAATTATTAATATATAGGTGAGTCTCTCTTATCCGAAATAGAGGATGATTTTGCTGTCAGCTATCAATATACGGGTTGAGTCTTCCTATCCAAAATAGAGCTTGATTCCTTATCAGTTATCAGTAGATTAGGTTGAGTTCTCTTATTCAAACAGAGCTTGATTTTCCTTATCAATTATCATATACAAGCTGAGTCTCCCTTTCTGAAATAGAGGTTGATTTACCTTATCACTGAATAATATGCAGTTGAGTCTCCCTCATTTGAAATAGAAGTATTTGCTTGTCGTTACATATACGGTTTTGGTGGCCCCATATCCAAAAATAGAGGTTGATTTTGCTTGTCAATATGAATATATAAGTGTCTCCCATATCCGCAAATAGAGCTTGATTTTCCTTATCACATTATCAATATACAGATTGGTCTCCCTATCCAAATAGGGGTTGATTTTGCTTGTGAATTATCAATATAAGGTTGGATCTCCCTTATCCAAATGCTTGGGATCCCAAGTGTTTGGGATTTGGGAACACCTTATTTCTGTATACTGTGTGTGTATTATACACACAAATTGTGCTGTACATATCTTCGAGATGGAACCCAAGTCGAAGCACAAATTCATTATTATGTTTCTTATAAGCCATATAAACCTAGCCAGAAGGTAATTTATACCTATATTTTGTAATAATTTTGCGCACAAAACAGAGTTTGCATACATTGAGCCATCAGGAAAGGGTCACTATCTCAGCCATCAATGAAAAAAGTTTTGATTTTGGAGCATGTTGGATTCCGGAGAGAGAGTCTAGTCTATATGTTTGCATTACAGTCCTGTGGTGTTCTGCAGGGAAGGCCCTGTTGAATTCAATGGGACTTGCTTTCTGGGGAAGCTTGAATGGTCAGGTTGGTTGCCTTATTCTGGATTAAATCCATCCAGACAGCTTGCCTGAACACGTGTTGTTTTTTCTTTTGGGTGAATGGGAATAAAATGTGGTTGCTGGTGAGTGGTGATTATTAATGCATCCTGTTCCCTTTTCTTCATATTCTTTAGAAAAACATTGATGTCTGCACCTCTACTTGTTTCTGACCGAGGTCTTCACATATACACATGTGTACACATACACACAAATTATATGAACACAATTACGTAATTATAATACATAAATGCATTCAAGATATGGAACTTTCATGGGTCTTGATAATACTCCTCTCTCATTGGTCGAAATACGATCCTCCTTCCTATTGGCCCGTCACGCTCGACCAATCACAGCCGGGGAGGCGCCCCGAGGGAGAGTATAAAAGGAGCGCCCGGTGACATCTCCTGTCACTTTTCTCCTGTATCTAAGGAGAGAGAAGAAGAGGAAGAGCTTAGAACAGCTGAGAAGAGCGAAGATGTCTGGTCGCGGCAAGACAGGTGGGAAGGCCAGGGCAAAGGCGAAGTCCCGCTCCTCCAGAGCCGGGCTCCAGTTCCCGGTGGGAAGGGTGCACCGGCTACTGAGAAAGGGGAACTATGCCGAGCGGATCGGAGGTGGTGCCCCGGTGTACCTGGCCGCTGTTCTGGAGTACCTGAGCGCTGAGATTCTGGAGCTGGCTGGCAACGCCGCGAGGGACAACAAGAAGAGCCGCATTATCCCGCGGCACCTGCAGCTGGCCGTCCGTAACGACGAGGAGTTGAACAAGCTCCTCGGCGGCGTCACCATCGCCCAGGGCGGGGTGCTGCCTAACATCCACGCGGTGCTCCTCCCCAAGAAGACCGAGGCTGCCCTGCACGGCGGGGCCGTCGCCGCCAAGCCTACCGTCGGGGTGCCTAAAGCGGCCAAGGCGCCCAAGGTGGCCGTCAAGCCTACGGTTGCCCCTGTCGCCGTCAACTGAGGAAGGAGAAGGAAGAGGAAGAAGCAAAGCAACCCTGCCCCGGGGGAAAACTGAGACCCAAAGGCTCTTTTAAGAGCCACCCCACGCGCTTCCCGGGAAGAGCTGATATGTACTACCACTGTCGGGGCTAATGGCAGCCAGAGCCAAAGCTTGGCTTGTTTTATTAGGGTTCTCCGGCTTATTTCCCTTTGGACTTTGGCTCCCAGAATTCCTGAGAAATGGGGCTTCTGGGAGTTGAAATTGGGATCTACTAAAACAGATGGAATCTCTTAACGGGCGCCGTTGCTCTAAACCAATTGCCCCTAACAAGCTGGGATTTGAACCCAGGCCTCCAGAGCCATAGTCCAACCTCTGACAAGACTTGCCTTGAATTGGTTAATGAAGCTAGTTTGATTCCCTTATTACTAGGCACACGCACGCAATAGCAGCAGCATCTATATACCACCTCTTCTATATGCTTGAAGACGCGCACAATGTTCTCAAGGCATACATTTTAATTAGCGAGAGCTAGGGTTGTTACCAAGTGAAATAAGAAGCGGGGCTCCTGTGCCTTTAATAGTTGTGTATCACAGAACCATAGAGTTGGAAGATGCACCACCCGAGGGCCATCCAGTCCAACCCCATTCTGCCATGCAGGAACTCTCAATCAAACCGTCCCTGACGTGGGCATCCAGCCTCTGTTTAAAGACCCCCAAAGAAGGAGAGTCCTTCACAGTGTATTCCATTGCCAAACAGCTCTTACTACACAACAGTTAAAAGCTCTAAGCAAACGCTTGGGTCCTTTACACAGAGTTCCCAAGGCCCCCAACTCTAGTTAGAGGATTATGGAAGCCGTTTAAGGCTATGCATGTTGGGGACTGCTGGCTTTCACTGCCATGGCTCCATCCTGTGGGATCCTGGGGTTTGTAGTTTGTTGTGGCATTTGAGCGCTCTGTCAGAGAAGGCGAAATATCTCACAAAACTACAAGTTCCGTATCATGGAGCCATGGCAGTTAAAGTGGAGACAAACTGCATTAATTCCGCAGTGCAGATGCAGCTTTAAGAGTATACTTCCATAGCGACTGGAACAGGCTGGAGGGAGACAGATGTTGCCCCAAGTGCAGAAAGCCAAGCTTTGCACAGACCAATGATTCCCAAAGGTGGGCCCTACAGAGGTTTCGGATTTCAGCTCCCAGAATTCCTGACAGTTGGCTGGGGCTTCTGGGAGCTGAAGTCCAAAAACACCGGAGGACTAAGGTTTGGCCATCGCTGCTCTAGATGTTAAGATTTCCAGTTCAATGAAGGTCCCAAGTGCCTTTTCACGGCAGACTTGAAGCCAGGGACCTATGTTGGCTTTCCATCTATGTATTTTGTAAACCAATTTGCACCAAAAGAAAGGGTATGTCTTGGCTTCTCCAAGGACAGGGTGGCCAGATGTCCTCCTTTTCCAGGAGGACATGCCCAGGAGGAATCCCCAAATGGCCTCCATTTTGAGCATGACATTCATAGGAGTGTTTTTTGCTTTTATTTGGGAATGTCCATCATTTTTTCTTGACTGTCCTCCTTTTTATGGCACCTTGTCCTCCTTTGCAGTGAGGATCTCTAATGACCTGGTCCAAGGACTATCTGTATGACAGCCATACAAAGAATACCAACTAGAGTTGAAACATGCTTTACAAAATGGTTTCCTCCAGGTCCAAAACACACTGCAGAAATAATTCATTTTGAGACCACTTTAGCTGCTCTGACTCAGTGCTAGGGGATTCTGGGAACTGTAGTTTTGTGAGACATTGATCCTTCTTTGTCAGAGAGAGAGCTCTGGTGCCACAATAAACTACAATTCCCAGGACTCCCTAGCACTGAGCCAGGGCAGTTAAAGTGCTCCCAAACTGGATTATTTCTGCAGTGTGTTTTGGACCTAACTTTTCCATTGCTGAAGGGTGTTAGTGAGACCAGCTGCCACTGAGATAGGACCAGCTCTGCCCTTTGATAAATGATTTCTGGTTAGGCTGCTGCCCAGGGTGGAGCTGTGGCCTGAACCCTATGGCTACTTCCAACTGGAGTGGACCCATGGTCACCCACCAAATCAATCGGGTTCTCTTTAAGGACTCACCATTCAACAACTGATTCAATGGTTTTACTCTAGTTGGGAACTAGCCAACAGAATGAAGGCTATTTGTCCTAAATGCTTGTATATCGATGCGTAATACCTATCTCTCCTTCCATCCACTCTCCTAGCCAAAGAGGCCTGTGGGTCATTCCAACTGTACCACAAACCCTGTCTCTGCTCCTGTGCAATGCCAGGTCGGTAAGAAGTAAGACCCATAGCATTTTTGATCTGATAGAGGATAAGAGCTGTGACCTGGCTTGCATTACTGAGACCTGGCTTGAGCCTGAGAGTGAAGCGGTGTGGGCACAGGCCCTCCCAGCCAGGTACTCCGTTAAGGACCAGATCAGGGCAAGTGGGCGGGGGGGGGTGTTGCCTTGATCCATAAGAACACCCTTTCCTTGACCAGGAACCACCTCTGCCAGACTGTGTACATCGAGTGTATTTACCTGACCCTGAAGGCTAGGGACAGTTTAGGGATTCTGTTGGTCTACAGCCCACCCCGTGCACTAACAGATTCCCTAGCCGAGCTGACACAACTGGTCTCAGAGCTAATGTTGGAGTCCCCCAGGCTTCTTGTTCTGAGGGACCTCAACATTCCCTTTGAGGCCAGTCATGGTCCAACAGGTGCAGCTCGGGAGTTCATGACTACCATGACAGCCATGGGCCTGTCCCAACTGGTCTCGGGGCCCACGCATTCAGCTGGTAATACACTTGATGTCCTTTTCTGTTCGGATATGGATTCTCTGTGGGCGGAGGTTACTAACATCTCCATCTTGTCATGGACGGACCATTTCCTGGTTGAGGCTAATATCAAGGCTTCTACCCAAATCCCTCCCGGGGGTGGCGGACCTATTAGGATGGTCCACCCTCGAAGGCTGATGGAACCCAAAAGGTTCCAAGAAGCCCTAGAGGGGTATATGGTTGGATCTGACGGCGACTCTGTTGATGCCCTGACTAACATCTGGGATACTGATCTCTCCAGGGCTATACATAGCATCGCTCCCAAGTGTCCTTTCCGGCCTGCTTCCAATAAAAAGCCCTGGTATACAGAAGATCTCAGGGAAAGGAAGCGGGCTGTGCAACAACTAGAGCGCAACTGGCGAAGACATCATCTCTTAGCTGATAAGGCACTCCTAAAGTCTCATTTAACAGCCTAGGGAGTGGCAATAAATGCAACAAAGAACTCTTTCTTTGTTGCACGCATTGCGTCCACGGAGTCGCATCCGGCAGAGCTGTTCAGGGTAGCGAGGGAGCTCACTCAACTGCCCCCTGCCTTGAACCCTATTTTGGAACCATTCAAGGCCTGCTGTGACGAGTTTAATAACTTCTTCGCGGATAAAATCTCTCGGATAAGAGCTGATCTTGACGCTAGTGTTAGTTCAGATCCTAGAGCAGAGGTATCCAGAGCTTCCGTGGACTTGGTTACACTGGATCAATTTGAGTCTGTTAGTACCGAGGATGTGGACAAGATTCTTCGGAGCGTTAGGAAGACGACTTCTTCTTTTGATCCCTGCTCTTCATGGTTGACAGCTCAAGGGGGAGCGGTTGTTACAGAAATGTTACACCGCATCATTAATTCATCTCTCAGGGAAGGGCAGTTTCCATCTACTTTGAAGACGGCCATTGTAAAACCATTGTTGAAAAAGCCCTCCCTTGACCCCCTAATTCGGAATAATTATCGGCCTGTCTCGCTGTTACCATTTCTAGGGAAGGTGATCGAGAGGGCAGTTGCCTTTCAGCTTCAGGGGATCTTGAATGAAACAGATTATCTGGACCCATTTCAAACTGGCTTCCGGGTGGGCTATGGAGTTGAAACTGCCATGGTCGCCTTAGTCGATGATCTCCGTCTAGGTATGGACAGGGGTAGCGTGTCCCTGTTAGTGCTCTTGGACATCTCTGCGGCCTTCGATACCATCGACCATGGTATCCTACTGGGGCGCCTGGGGGAGCTGGGAATTGGGGGCACTGCTCTGCAGTGGTTCCGTTCCTACCTCTCGGGCAGATTCCAGATGGTAGAGCTGGGGGACTGTCGCTCCGATAGGAGGGCCCTGACATCTGGTGTCCCTTGGGGAGCGATTTTGTCCCCTATGCTATTTAATATTTACTTGAAACCACTGGGAGAGATCATCCGGAGACACGGGGCGCGGTGTTATCAGTACGCTGATGACACCCAAATAGTCTTCTCTATGTCTCTGACTGATGCAGTGACTAAGGACGGCATCTCTCCTCTAAATGCCTGCTTAGAGTCAGTAATGGGCTGGATGAGGGAAAACAGACTCAGTTTGAATCCAGAGAAAACGGAAGTACTGGTGATAGGTTCTCCTGGTCCGGGTAAGGAAATTGTTCCACCTGTCCTAAATGGGGCCACGCTCCCTGTGAAGGACTCTGTTCGCAGTCTGGGAGTGCTTCTGGACTCGTCGCTCCACCTTACATCTCCGGTGGATGCGACAGTCAGGAGTACTTGTTATCAGCTTCAACTGATACACCAGCTGCGACCCTACCTGGGCCGGGCGGACCTTGAAACCGTGGTACACGCTCTGGTAACCTCTCGTTTGGATTTCTGTAACACACTGTATATGGGGCAACCCTTGTACCAAACTCGGAAGCTACAACTGGTGCAAAATATGGCTGCCAGATTGGTCACTGGATGTTCCAGGGCCAGTCACATAACACCTGTTCTGAAAGATCTCCATTGGTTGCCCATTCGTTTCAGAGCCCAATACAAGGTGTTGGTTATTACCTATAAAGCCCTAAATGGCTTGGGCCCAGGGTACTTGGAGGACCACCTCTCCCCATACAATCCGCCCCACACTCTCAGGTTGGGCGGGAAACATCTCTTAACCATTCCAGACGCACGTTACAGTGCAACTCAGAGGGCGTTTTCCACCTCAGCCCCTCATCTCTGGAACACCCTGCCCGACAAGCTCCGCACAGCCACCTCCCTTGATGTATTTAAAAGGACTCTTAAAACTTTCCTTTTCCGCCAGGCTTTCCCCCCATGAGTTTGAGTCTGTTGTGGTTTATTGTATTGTCATTTTGGCTATTGGGGTTTGTATATTGGGAGGGGGTTGGAGGGTTGTTGCTGTTTTTATATTGTTCTTGCTGTTTTTATATTGTTTTTAACATGTATGTACACCACTATGATCTAAAAAAGGAATAGCGGTATATAAATAAAAAATTATTATTATTATTATATAGTGATTCAACCATCCCTATAATTGAGAGCATACCAATTGAGAGCCAGCGTGGCATAGTGGTTTGAGCATTGGACTATGACTCTGGAGACCAGGGTTCGAATCCCAGCTGGGCCATGAAACCCATTGGGTGACCATGGGCAAGTCACACACTCTCAGCCTCAGAGGAAGCCAATGGCAAACCAGCTCTGAACAAATCTTGCCAAGTGTATTGGACTATGACTCTGGAGACCAGCACTGGGATAAACACTCAGCCATGGAAACCCACTGGCTGACCTTGGGCAAGTCACACTCTCTCGGCCTCAGGGGAAAGCAATGGCAAACCTCCTCTGAATAAACCTTGCCAAGAAAATCCCATAATAGGTTCCTCTTAGGGTCACCCATAAGTCGGAAATGGAAACAACTTGAAGGTACACAACACAATACACAAACATACCAAAAGAAATCTGTCTACCAAATTGTACTTTCATCTAATTCTTCTGTAATTCATTTCAGATAAGCTAAACTTCTTTTACTTACTATCCTGTTCATAAGATAACCTTGTGAATGTCTTATTTCATTGTCTTATTTTATGCTTTATTTGTTTTTAAGTTTTAAAAAAATAAAGTTATAACATAGAAGCGTGTTGTAACTATGAAGTTACTTCAGTTTAAATCACACTGATATAAAGCTTACACCTTATTCATACAACATTTAAACCATGTTCTAGCTTTGCAGTATAAGTATAAGCAACCGCCTTCCTTGTTCGCATTGGTGATAGTACAGCAAGTCTAAAGTGTCTTTTAACACTACAAAAGTCTAAAAATTGACTTATTCCATGTTTCAAGGGCATACTTTTGCCTGGGTCCCCACTTTGGACAGCATGAAGAAGGGGAAAATGCTCTCTCCACCAAAATCTGCTGGTACGAGAGTGGAAACAAAGTCACCTGAACTGACGTCAAAAAATGCCACCCGGCCACCCTCATAGTCCACGAAAACACGGATTGTGATAGTGGCGCCTCTACGATAGCGGAAGTGGGAGCTTTCTGGCTCCAGGGCCCAGATCCCCCCATCCATATTAATGTCAATCTCCCCCTTCCTCTCAACAGACCCTTTAATCACACCAATGGACCAGTTCCCCCCTTCATCTGTTATCTCTACATCCCAGTAATGCCTCCCTGAAGTAATGGCCTCGCAGCCTAGCACACAAGGGACACTATCAAAGCCTTGGGAGCTTGCGGTGGGACGGGAGGCAGAAAGTCCATGTTTCACTTTCTTTCCATCTTCGGACAGTGCTAGCAGTGGATGTGCAGTCGCTGGGTCCAGAGTCACCTTTGCTAGTTAAAAAACAGAGAAAATCCATGTTAGATACAAGCACAGACAGGGAGAGACATTTCCAGATTCACCAAGAACCCTGCCAGCTTCAAGTCAACCTTTAACCTTTCTAACATCAACAATTCAAAATTATTAGGCTTTGATATGGTTTACATCTTTCAGTCAAACCCTATTTTTTACTGCTTATTATTCCTATTATTGCTGATTATATGTAGACTATAAATAATAAAGCATCTAGCCAAAATTGTCAAGGCGACCTGCCTACTAAAACAAGGAACAGCATCTGCCTTTACTAAAGACTGGAAACCTTTAATAGACTACTTAAATTGAAGATGGGGAGATATATATATATATACACACAGTCGTCCCTCCTTGTCCATAGATATTTTTTATCCACAGATTTAAGCATCTATGGATTGAAATATATATATTTTTAGATATACAAATTCCAAAACATAAATTTTGATTTGCCATTTTATATAAGGGATACCATTTTACTATATCACTGTATTAAATGGGACTTGAGCATCCACAGATTTTGTTATCCATGGGAGGTCATGGAATCAGACCACTGCTTTGAATGCACATTACTACCAGGTTTGTGACATAGTGGTTTGAGTGTTGGATTATGACTCTGAAGATTAAGGTTTGAATCCCTTTTGGCCATGGAAACCTACTAGATGATATGGGCAAGTCACTTTCTCCTGGCCTCAGAGGAAGGGAGAAGCAAACACTCTGAACAAAACTTGCCAAGAAAACCCTGTTATAGGGCTGCCATAAATCTTAAAGGAACACTACAGCAACAACATACAGACACAGGCAAGATTTGTTCAGAGCCTTATTGCCTTACAAAAGTAGGATGAGATGATAGAGAAGTAATAGAGCAGTGATAGAGAAGCAGCTTTCTGTGTATGCCTCTGTGTGCCCTTGAAGCCCTTCCATTCTATTCCCAAGGGAGACGGTCATGAAAGTATGCCATTTGTCGTGCTGGAAAAATCTGTGTGTCAAAAACAAAAACAACCTGCAGTTTGATCCATTTAAAAATTACGTTGTGTCTCCAGTCATAGCTCTTCACATTTCATTTCAAAGTATTTACCTTTTTCTACCTTTGGTGTCAATGGCAGAGTCTCTGGAGGGGAGAAAAACAAAAGACAGTTTATGGGTTATTGGTTCTCTTCTTCAAGTTGTACATCCTTACTGCTGTTCTTTGTCATCATGTCAGCTTCAGTTTAAGGTCTTGCAACCTCAAGGTTGTGCTTGCTTGTTTGCACACTTTTACTAGGAGTGTGGTGGTTTTTAAACAGAGGCAGGGGTGTCATCTGGGCCAGGTGAAACTTCAGATGGAGGTATGGTGGTTACTCCCATCTATCACAGACCAGGGCCAGGACCCCATCATCATCATCATCACCACCACCATAAACATCACCATTCAACATCTCTCCTGAAAAACTTTTCTTTTCCCTTCCCTCCACAGGTCTTGCATGAAGCTGATTTCTAGAGGCGTTCTTTTCAGTGCTATGATTTTTTGATAGCATCCTTTCCCAGCTGTACTTGAAGATATCAGAGATTGAACTTCAGACCATCTGCATAGAAAAAGCAGAAGACACAAGTCTCTGGGTCCAAAACTCCCTTTAGCTACAAACTCCCTGGGCGGCCTGGGATGATCCAATCTCAGTCAGTGATATGACTTTACAAATCCCATTACTCCACACAGCTTGTGATTTCAGTCACTCATACACTGAGTAGCTATGTAACTGATCTGATACCAAAAAGAGAGGAAGGGGAGAGAAAAGAAGGAAAGGGGGAAAGTAATTACTGGAATTAAAAAAAATTAAATTACTGGAATTTATTGTTATAATTATAATTATTTTATTTTTTTATATCCTGCTTTTCTCCCAACATAGGGACTCAAGGCGGCAAACAGCAGATTTAAAGCAATACAATTTAAAAACAATACAACCTTAAAATGTAAAAAATAAAAGTTAAATAACTAAACCATTTTAAAAATTAAAACAGTTATGAGTTAAAATAGAATGTATTAAAAATACAAAGAATTTCATCTTTGTTGGCATCCTGTTCAATATTTATGATACCATAAACCAGATTTATCATCTCATAATGTCTGGAAATCATATTTATGCTCATTAAAAAGCAAGTGTGACACACACACACACACACACACACAGACACACACACATGGGGCTGCTGCTGTTCCTGCTCAGGGTGGGGGACTGAGCAAGGTCTTTGGAGGTGGAGTGGTGGTCCTCACCAAAGGCATACCACTCCTCCTTTTCCGTTGTCACCTCTGAGAAGGAGGAGAAAATGGCCAGTTGGGACTGGGCCAGGGACCTCCACAGCTGCGCTGCCTCTGCTGCCCTGTCTCTTCATCCTCCACTGAATCACCTTTCTTTCTCACTTGCCCAGCAGCCCTGGAAAAGGCTGCTGGGCAGTACCAATAGTAGTCACCCACTACCATGTCAGAGGCAGCTTGACTGGCAGAAGGGAGCAGCTGGTGGGTGACAGCATGAGTTACCACACTGAGATGACACCAACCCTATTGATGCCACTGAACAGAGGTTGGAATGGATGGCCATCTGTTAGAGATGCTTTTATTGTGAGTTCCTGCATGGTAGGGAGTTGGACTGGATAATGGCCCTTGGGGTCTCTTAAAACTCTATGATTCTATGGAGTTTCTCAAACAGGGGACAACTGGAAGTATAAATGGTGATTAACCTGTGATAATCCCGCAATTGCACTATCAGTTTTCACACAATGTAATTAAAGTGCCATTATCCTGTGAATAACCAAGCAGGAAACAGCAGCAAATCATTCATGAGATTTTCCCATGAATGACTTTTTGCTGCTTTTTGGCTGGTTATTCCCTGGTTATTCAGGGAATAATAGCTCATGTGTTAATCCCATTTTAATCACGTTTTAATGTCAATTGCATGATTTTCATGGATTAATTACAGTACTGTTTAAACTCCTAATTTCCTCCCATGTGATAAACTCCTAAGATCAACAAGAAGAACAAGAGAGAACTGCAAGCAAAAGAATATCATGGTCTAAATTAAGTGGAGTCCATGAAAGATTATATCATGGTGAATTACAATGGACTTTATCATGTGGGGAAAATAGGGGGATTTAAACATCAATTATCTCATGAAAATCACACAATCGCAATTAATATTTTCTCACACATCATAATTAAATTGCCATTATCTTGAGAATAAGCAGGCAATAAACAGCAACAAATCATTCACAGGATTTCACCATGAATGATTTGTTGCTGATTAGTGCCTATTTATTCCCGGGATAATGGCAATTTAATCATGATGTCGTGTGAAAATGTTAATTGCGATTGCGCAGTTTTCGCAGGATAATTGATGTTTAAACCCTCGATTTGCCTCATGTGATAAAATCCAGTGTTTTTGAATGTCTCAAGATTTTACCTGTACATTTTCTCAGGGTGTCTTCTATAAAAAGGCTTCTGACGTAGAGATCCCACAGCTTCTCTTTCAGCTCAGGTGAAACACACTCAGGAGCTCCAAGTGCCTCAGCTTCCCATCTAGAAACCAGAAAAGAGGTGGGGTGGGGGACCCCAAACTGTGTTACCTTCCAGCAAACTGAAGTAGGGAAAAGGAAGAGGAAAGACAGAAGAATCTATTTTGGTCAGAAGGCATATCTTATAGTATGTGGATTCAAGTGAATTCAGGGTAAGAATATGGCCTTTCCCCTTAAAAGTACAATCTGCAGGGAACCATAGCATCTGTTTGTAGGATATACACAAACCACACCTTTCAACATCTCTCCAGAAAAACAACCTGTCTCTTCCCTTTACATGTCCTGCATGGAGTTGATTTCTAGATCTCTAAAGTCCCTTTCAGTGCTATGAATTTTAGATAGGGCCCTTTCCCAGCCCTATTTGAAGGCATCAGGGACTGACTGAACGTGAGACCATCTGCATAGAAAAGTAGGAGTCACAAGTCCCTGGGTTCAAAACTCCCCTTGGCTGCAAACTCCCCATAGTCTGTGACATAATAATAATAATAATAATAATAATAATAATAATAATAATAATTTGTATACCGCCCTGTGGCGAACCAATCCGGGCGGTTGACAACAGTGATTATAACAGAGTAAAATATAAAATTATAATCCCTCCCCTCCTTATAAAAGTATTAAAAAATATGACAGATTAAAAACACAATATCAAAACATAAAATATAGTTAAAACAAACTAAAAACCCTGATGTCCCTCTGGAGATCCTCAACCATCACTGAAGATGGGGCCACGAGAGGAAAGAGGGGATCAGGGAGCCCAGACTTTACAAATCCCATTACTCCACACAGCTTGTGGTTTTAGCCACTCATACACTGAGTAGCTATAATGTAGCTGATCTGATACCAAAAAAAGAGGAGAGGGAGAGATAAGGAGGAAAGGGGGGGGGGACTTACATTTTTATCTTTATTACTGAAAATTCATCTTAGTTGGCATCCTGTTCAATATTTATGATATCATAAACTGGACGTACCACCTCATAACTTCTGGGAATCATGTCTACGCTCATTAAAAACCAAATGTGACCCCCAAATCCCATCTTTTGAGCATGGAAACACTCCAACCAAAGGTTTTCTGAGGTGTTGGAGATTATGGAACTGAGAAATGGTGTCTGCAGCGCTATCTCTGTCATGGCATCCATTAAGAGAAGCACTTGAGGTACCATAGGTCCCCAAGAAGGTTCTCCAGCTGTGCCCATCTTAACACTCCCTAGAACAGGGAAAACACTGCAGTCATTGCTTCCCAGTGCCCCTTCTTCTACCGGGGTGCTGCCTGGTTTAAGGGAACATTTCAAGGTTGTGCTCCATACTGTGATGGAGACTATGGGCAGGATAATGTGGAAGAAAAGAATGAGAAGAACTAACATACTTGTTTAAGGTCTCCTTGATGCCCTGGAAAGAGAAACAGAAGGAAGAGCCATTAGTTTTAGGGATAATTAAAAGCCACAATTTCCCCCATAATTCCCCTCAATCTACTCTGTGTGTGTGTGTGTGTGTGTTAAAAAGTCAGGACAGCTTATTTGTGTCTGTGTGTAATTTCAAAGTCACCTGTCGATTTGTGATGAGGTGACCTCCATGAATTTCATAAGGTTTTCTTAGGTAAGGAATCCTCTTAATGTAGTTTGGCAATTCCGCCCTCTAAAATATAACCTACAGCACCTGGCATTTATTGTCGGTTAATCATCCAAGTACTAACCAAAGCTGACCCTACTTAGCTTCCAAGATGAGATGGGATCTGGTGCTTGAAATATATTTAGCTGGCAAGGCAAATGTGAAAAATTTACTCTCCTTGCTGCCTGTGCTGAGAGCTTGTATGGTGCAACGATTTGAGTGTTGGAGTAGGACTCTGAGATATCAGGGTTCAAATCCATCTTCATCTGTGGAAACCCACTGAATGACCTTGGAAAAGGCACACTCTCTCAGCCTCAGAGAAAACTAATGGCAAATTCTGAACAATTCTTGCCAAGAAAACCCTGTGATATGGTGATCTGAAGATGACCCTAAGCTGACAGCAACTTCAAGGCACAAAACAACTGCCTGCACTCAAAGCATTGCCTTTATGAAACCATAAAGAAGAAAGTTCAAATGAGAGGAAAATACCCACATTTGTACATAGTCTTATTTGCCCCAGATTATTATTATTATTAACCTTTATTTATGAAGCGCTGTAAATTTACACAGCGCTGTACATGCAATCTTTTTAATTAGACGGTTCCCTGCCCTCAGGCTTACAATCTAAAAAGACATGACACAGAAGGAGAAGGGAGTGGTGACGGGAAAGGGTAAGAGGTAAAGCAAGCCAGCCTACTGCACACAAACACACTCAGTAGTTGAGCATGAGAAAGAAGCAGCCATAAGCCAGAGATGGAAAGGTCACATCAGTTAAGCAGTCATGGCATATACCTTTGGGAAATGCTTTCAGAGGAAATTGGAATCCTGTTAATGAAGTTCAGATAGAATAGATGAACTTTCAGATGAGTAAGCGCAGATATTAGACAGCAAAGTACATAATAAAAAATGGAGCTAGATGAGATGAATTCTAGGTGAACAAATTAAAAGATAAAGCATTCACACATTGCCAGATCGATTACAGGGACACCTACAAAAGATCTTATTACACCAATATTAAAATCACTTCACTGGCTGCCAATTAGTTTCCAAGCAAGGTGCAAAGTGTTGGTTATCACCTTTAAAGTCCTATATGGTTTGGGTCCAGGTTACCTACAGGATTACCTCCTCCCTTATAATTCGCCTTGTACATTCAGGTCCTCTGACGGACATTTACTCCAGTCAGCCAGGACTAAGTTGGCAACTGTCATGCAAAGGCCTTTTTTCACAGCTGCCCCTAGACTATGGAATAACCTGCTAGAAGAGATTCGGCAGCTGAATACCCTGTTTGAATTTAGAGCAGCATTAAAGACCAGTCTCTTCCTATCCAGATTATTTTTAAATTTTGAATTATTATTTTTAAACTGTAGACTGATTGTTTCAGTATGTTTTGGTATTATACATTCTTTTAAACTGGTGCAATTAAAACTGTGTTTTAATTGATGCTACGTGTTTTTAACTGGTATTATGTGTTGTATTTTAAAACAATCTATTGCTGTTCCCCACCTCAAAAGGGAAAGGCAGGCAAGGAATAAGTATCATTTATATCATTGTGAAGTTGAAGGCTTTCATGGCCGGCATCCATAGTTTTTTGTGGGTTTTTCGGGTTGCGTGGCCATGTTCTAGAAGAGTTTATTCCTGACGTTTCGCCAGCATCTGTGGCTGGCATCTTCAGAGATCTTCTCTGAAGATGCCAGCCATAGATTCTGGCGAAATGTCAAAAATAAACTCTTCTAGAACATGGCCACGCAACCCGAAAAAACCACAAAAAAATCAATATTATATCATTAATATAGCTCAGAAGGAAATGTTTGGTAGGAAAAAAGAGTGTTCCAGAGAAAGTCATGTGTACTTTAGTTGGCCACTGAAATGGGCATCCTGAACTGTCAAACATCTTAAGGACGATGTGCCTAGTAATACGCTACCCTGCACACAGTTTTGCAGGGCCACATAGAATCATAGAATTGTAGAGTTGGATGAAAGAGGCAAGGGTTCCTATATCTTTAATAATGATGTGGCCAAGGAAAGTACAGCAGACAACTCTTGCAAACAAGCTTCCACATTAAAGCCACAGGAACCTGTCATCTTTTCTCATGGTCTCCATGTAATTGTACTCAATACGGGGCACAAACTTTCCTGCCCAACTGAGAAGGATAAATGATCTCGTGGCTCATCTAGCCATGCAAGTAACACTTCTAGGTATAATTCTATCAGAAGCAACCCCTTTGAATCAATGGGAAGTTGAGAAACCAACACTTATGTAAGTTCCATTGATTTGGTGGGTCTGCGCTAACCTTTCCTATCTCCAAGTCTAAGTAAGACGGTCTGGAAACCATAACATCTAGTAAGATCCTTGGGCCTGTCCCCTCTTCTCCAGTCTTCAGGAATCTCAGGGCATGAGCCTTGCTTGAAGAATGTGTATACTGTACATGTATTTTCTTCCTTTGCTACACTTGGTGTTTTATATTTGAATGACATACCTGGAGTACTATATTGTTTTACTATATTTTAAGCATTTTAATGTTTCTTTTAAAGTATTTGATGTTTTAGCATTGAATTTGTTTTAATTATTGTAGTAATTTAATCCTATTTTAACGTTTTTTTTAATGTTTTTAACTATATGGTGTTTTTTAGTGTTGAAAGCCAAAATGAGTCCCAGTCTTGGGAGAAGGGCAGGTTATAAAGAAACATAATAAACATACTACTACTACTACTACTACTACTAATAATAATAATAATACTTCATGGAACTGAGATTGATGTTTAGTGTCTCATGCTTACTGATGTTATAAGAAGCATCTCCTCCTAACATCACCAAAGTCTCAGGTTTTGGCACTTAAATCTCAGAATCTGATTTGGCAACTCTAAGCAGACTTCTATAGCCAGCATGGCTAATAAAATAGTTTGGTAGTTGCAGCCTCACAAAAGTAACTTTCCCAAGCTTTAAATGTAGCCGTGAGATACGGGTGGCAGCACACCTGATCTTCTCACCTGTAGAAACTCATAGGCTGGCTGTTTACAGACTCTCTCCATTTCAACCACCTGTGTTTCAATGTGGCTGGCTTCCTCAAGCAGCTTGCTAAGTCTGCTGTCAAAGTCTCTCTCCATTAACTTTGCAAGGTCCCTGACTTCTGCCTGTAAGCTCTTCATCACCTCTCCAAGTTGCATGTATTCCAGCACCATCTTCTGGGTTCCATGTTCCATAAGTTTCTGAGAAAAAAAGACCCAAGCCAAAAAGGGAAAAAAAGCCTTGATTGTTTTACTCTGCTTTCCCTGCATAACAGATATTCAGAGTGGCTAACAATTTCCATGCACCAAAAGATAAAATATGAAACCAATTAAAACCCAGAGCCTGGGAAAAAATAACTGAGTGGGGAGGCATAGACTACAATTCCTAGAATGATTGCAAGATTCTGGGAGTTACAATTCCAAATTCTGTTAAAATTATAAAATAATAATAATAGATAATAAAATTATTGTCTGTTAATTGCTAACAGACAATTAAATAGCAGCAACACAAATCAGTAACAGTTGTGCATCCAAGTAATCCTAGCTTTTGGACTCTCACCAGAGACACATAAAGTAATCAATGAATCACAACGCAGATTTAGATTAGAAACTACACTGACTAACTCAAGGATAGTAATGTGTATAAATGTTATTTTCACCTCTGCATTTGCTCAATGCTTGTTTGTTTTTTAATCACTTTTATTCCAAGCTTAATATATGTAGTAGGGAACCTTCCACTCATGAATTATTTCAATGACAAAAATGGACACTCAACAATAATATATTTAAAAATGCCTTTGCACAAGGTTGGTTCAAATTATTTTGCCATCTGAGGCAAAGGCCACCTCAACCAATTGTGTAATTTCTTTGGCATCATTTACCTTTGCTTCATCCTTAAGCATTTTAGAGAAGGGAAACTCAAACTGTATATAGCACTATGATTCCACTTTATCAGCCAAGGCTGCCTCCTGTGAAACCATGGAGTTGTAGTTTGCTCAGGCACCGGAGTTGCCTGCCCAAGAATTCTGGCTTTGTCTTTGAGTACTTTGCAACCTGTTTTTAACTTGTTAATTTGTTAACATGTTTACTAGGTTTAGTCTATTTATATTGCTTCTACCGTTTAAAATTGTTTTAAATTTGTTCACAATGAATTTAATTGCTCTGAAATCTTTTAATATAGGGCAGGATAGAAATATTTTGATAATAATATCAACAACAACAACAACTCAGGTCTGTTGCTGCCATGTGACTCTGATTTATGGGGACCTTATTATAGGGTTTTCTTAGCAATATTTATTAAGAATGGGCTTGCTATTGCCTTCCTCCAAAGATGATAGTTTGTGACTTGCCCAAGGTCATTTCCCCCTATTTCTGACCAGGGTTTCGAACCCTAGTCTCTTAAAGCCCTAGTCTAACACTCAAATCACAATACCAACCCAGAAATTCAGGGGATAAACTGTCAGGATGATAAGGGTGGCCCCATTGCAGTTTCATCCTAGCCCCTTACAAAGATTTAAGATATGTGTACCTCTAAATTGTATCTTTGTTCCCCAAGACTGGAGAAATACTTCAGGACCTCTTCTCGCTTCTTCTTTTTACCTTCCAGCAGAGTGTGTATTTCATCCTGGAAAAGAAACACAATTGGTGGGGTAGTGAATGTTTTCCAAGTGTGAAGTCCAAATTCCAGGGCAACTTTGCTCCTGTGTTTTTAGGGTGCTTTTTAGCAGATGCTCTGATATCAGGGCAAATCCTAACCCAGAGGAAAAATTATTAAGCATTGCAGGCATTAATCTTAATTTGAGTTTCCACTATAGCCAACTGAGTTTAAACTACATGACTATGAAAATATGCATTTGGGTTTCCAGACATAGAATCATAGAGATGAGAGAGACCACAAGGGCCATCCAGTGTCTGGTTTTAATTTTAAAGAAGAGGTGCAGGGGGTGCTCCAATTCTGAAGGAACCACAGCACAGTGGTAGTATGCAAACTTAATCTACAGAATGCCCCCAATTCAATTCAAGGCATCTTGAGTCGTTAACAATTTAACAATTTTAACAAGTTAACAAGTTTAATTGCTATTAAAATTAATAGCTGCCTGGAGATGATGCTAAAGTCCTCAGCTCCGGTAATCTTGTCAACTAGAGCTGTGGAAACTCGGCTAAGTGGACAGATAGCCTGATTTGGCACCGGGCTGCTTCCAAGTGGCTCTAGAGAATGGAGCATTTATAAGAGCTGAGAAAATGTCTTTTTTGGACTATAACTCCCAGAAACCCTCAAATAACTTTGCAAAACTCTGCATTCAGCCAATATCTAAACACTCTGAAGGCAGCAGAGCCTGTCTCATTTTGGAAGCTAAGCCAGGTCAGGCCTGGATGGGGGATCACCACAGAATACCAGGTGTTACAGGCTGTGTTTCAGAGGAACACATCTACAATGGACCCTTAGGCCCCATACAGATAGGCCAAAATAAAGCTGCTTTGGGTCACTTTGGAGGTGTGCTGTTTAAATGATGCATGTGTCCTAAGAGGCCAGAAGCCATGCCAAAGCAATGTTCCAGTCCTAAGGACTAGAGCACAGCTTTGGTGCAGCTTCTGGCCTCTTAGGACGCATGCTTCATTTAAACAGAATACCACCAAAGTGACCTGAAGCACCTGTATGGGGCCCTAGTCTCCACTGGAGTTTGGTTCCAGGACCTCCCATGGACACCAAAGTCCATGGATGTTCAAGTCTCATTAAATATACAGTAATGGATAGTAAAATAATGTCCCTTGTATAAAATGGCAAAATCAAGGTTTGCTTTGTGGAATTTATATATATATATATATATATATATATAGAGAGAGAGAGAGAGAGAGAGAGAGAATTTTCCAGCCATGGATGCTTGAAGCCATGGACATAGAATCTGTGGATACAGAGAGCCAACTGTACTTCATTTACTGTGTATAATGAAAAAAAGGGAAGGAAGAAGACCAAAAGCACACTCCCACTATACCTTGTATGCCTGGGCAGCTTCTTCCAAGGGCATGAGTAGGTGACCTCTGTGAGGATTGGATTCAGTACACCCTAAGCAAAGCAGTACTCGGTCATTGGAGCAGAAGAGCCACACCGGCTTCTGGTGCGACTCACACAGCCGGACAGTCTCTTCTACCGACTCCACGTCTCGTACGCGGAACTGCTTGAGGAGTCCCAAGATGTTCCCCAGCTGCCTGTTTGGTCTGAGATTTGCACAAACAAAACTCTGCCTGCATTCTGGGCAAGAGACTTTGCGCTTGGGCTCTTGTTGGCACCGGCTGATGCATGCCCGGCAGAAGTTATGCCCACAGTCTAAAATCACCGGCTCCTTAAACAACTCTAAACAAATAGGGCAGGTTGCTTCCTCCTGGATGTATTTCACTGCCTTCCAAACATCCATCGCAACTGCATGAAACCAGAGAGTTGTCAAGCTGTTCTCTTTATAGGTTTCTCCCCATAGCCTAAAGAAGACAAAGGGGGTGAAATGGTCCTTTCAGCCAATGAAGGTCAAGCAGATTACTACCTCCTGAGATTCCTGATTTGATCAAAGTTGAAAGCAGAAGCTATGCGGTTACTCACTTGCATTGGTCCATCTCACTCTCATGCTCTCCTTGTTTGGAGGGACAGTCCCAATTAATCCTTATTTAAAGAGGCATTAGGTTCTTAGTATGTTGTGGCAGATAGAGCTTTTAATACAGGTGCATGTAGTGTTTTTATTTTGTTTTAAACATCTGTTAATTATATTTTAACTTGTGTCTCTAATACTGAAGTCTGGCTTAACTGTATTCAATGTTTGCACTAAGAGCCTTTAAACTGCACCGTGTTTTTAAAGCATATGCCACCTTCAATGCAGTGCTGGGAGAAAGGCAGAATATAAATTAAATAAATACAGTGACAGTTGTTGTGCACCTTCAAGTCACTTCTGACTAATGGCAACCATAAGCTGAACCTATCATGGGGTTTTCTTGGCATGATTTATTCAGAGGTTTGCCATTGCCTTCCCCTGAGGCTGAGATCATGTGAATTGCCCAAGGTGACCCAATGGGTTTCATCGCCGAGCTGGGAATCAAATCCTGGTCTCCAGAGTCATAGTCCAACACTCAAACCATGCTGGCTTAGCCAGCATATAATAATAATAAAGCTATATAGCTATTAACAAGTTTGAGTTCTACTGAAATACCAAATGAAAGTATTAATTTCAGTTAATTTAGGTCTAATCTGCACTGCAGAAGTAATGCAGTTTGATACCGCTTTAACTGCCATGGCTCCATGCTATGGGACCCTGGGATTCCAGCAGAGCTCTCTGACAGAGACAGCCAAATGTCTCACAAAACTGCAAACCCCAGAATTCCATAGCATTGAGCCTTGACAGTTAAAGCAATGTCAAACTGCATCATTTCTGCAGTGAAGGTTAGACTTTACCCACATATTTTGCTGTTAACTGAGCCATGTATTTCTCTGTAAAATTAACAAATCTCCCACATTTATAAATTACATCATACATACATTTCTGTCTTTAAGAAGAGCCCACACTTCCAAAATATGGAAATTTTGGCATCTTGTTCAGTCTGTATAAAAGGAAATGTTTTCCAACCCTCAAACAGGGGGCTTCCCTTATAATAAGGGACATCTGCCAGTCCTATAAGGGAAAAGCTTATAACAAGGGACACTGGGCAACCTTCATTTGGAGTATGAATTTTAGAATATTCTCTGGTTTAGAGAAAGTATTAAGAATGTGGAATTGGTAGAACCAATGTGTCACAATTTGTTTATAGCCTAAATCCAATTTCTGCTCCCAACTAGACTAGATTTGATGCAAAACAACAAAAGTCATTGCTTATAGAAATGTTAATGATCCAGTGGATCTACTCTAGTAATTGCATTTAGATCCAAGTATGTCAACCCAACTGGATTTTTGTGCCCTTGCATCCCACCATGGCACTTTGGAAGAACTTCTGTGACTCTTGCACTAGAAGAGAAGCTTTGAAACCTGCCTAATACTGTGAGGAAGATCACACCCTTCCCTTGCAACTGATATTCAATGGTGCACATTTAACAGGTGCGGTTTCTCCTCCTTTCACCCTTCCTCCTCCTGAGGAAAGACAGCACCTGTACAACTTTTGTAAGTAGGGCTGAAGCCAAGAAAGGAGAGAGGGAAAGGTTAGCATTCTTTTCCAGGTGAAAGTAGATTCACAGAAATTGTAAGAGTAAAATCCAACCGCTAACCACATGGTGTCAAAACTAATTGCAGAGAGAAGATGAACAAACACCAGCCTTTTGTGATCTAGCACTAATGTATCATCATTCCATTTTGGTTTGTACATCCTTAAAGCCAGGATTATAATAAGATACCTCTTATTTTAAAGGGGAACCCTCATTTTTAGAACAGAGATGGATAACTGTAATAGGTCTGGAGGCTACTTCTATGCTCTTGGGACTTTCTGGGGCCTACAGAGACTGCCAAAAAGACAAACAAGATTTATTACAAAATGTGTACTTAATAAAACTATGACCTAGTATTTTCTGTAGCAACTTGATAGTCTAGAATACAATGCCTTTATATGAAGTATTATTAATATGTCAGCTCAAAAAAGGAAAAAATCACTTAGCCTATATCAAGTTGTGATAATATTAGCATGGAATTAATCCCAATTTTGTGGACAAATACTAAATAAATGGTGCACTTTTAGATGTTTTCATGATTACCTTCATAAAGGCCAATATTCCTTCTTACTATTGCCTGTAATTTATAAAGAATGTACATGGCTGAGAAATAATAAAAAATATTTAGGATATACTATTTCTTATAAAGATATTAACATTTTGTACAACACTTTCTGTTACAGTAAGAAAATATTTTATTCTTAAGCAATATATTGCATTTCAGTGTTCTGACTGAAAGTTTCTCTAATAAAAATGAAAAATGATTATTCATTTACCTCCAATTCCAAGTACAAAACCCAAAACTGAGCACATTCTAAATTCATATGGCATGCTTCTTGTGTTTGAAGCAATTAGTTAATTAACCAGCTATAGATTAATTATAAACAGAAATATTTTAAATATATAGACTGGCAACACACTGCAGAGTTCAAATATTCATAACAAGACCAAATCAATATTGTCAGCTTTGACCAGTACCAGCTTTTCAAGGACTGGTTTTATTGGGGATAGTCCATTTCTTCCATGGAGCATAGGGTGACACACATAGTTCTCACTCTGTTTTACTCTCACAACAACCTGTGAAGTACTGTATGTACTCGACTATAAGTCGACCTCATGTATAAGTCAAGGGATTTTGATATGTCCCGTGGATGTTGAAGGTAAAATCTAGCAGTGTGTAACAAAGAATGTAAAGGATGGAGCAAAGGAAAAGGATGCTAAAAACCTTTTTTTTTTTTTACAAGCATAACTGTTTGTGCTCACTCTGAAGGTAATAGTAGAAGGGGTTGATGCTTCTTTTAGGTACTCTGGGAAGAGATTAAGCTCTCACCTTTCACCAAGGAATGGTTCCTTCTTTGATAAGAGTTAAAGTACAGTACTTACATTGACCCATGGATAAGTCAACCCAGGTTTTTGGGGTCAATGTTTTGACTAAAATTTCTAGACTTATCATGGCTGGATACATTTTGGAACCAGGCCTCCCCTGTACTGGTCCTATTCAGAAACTCTATCATTTCTGGGACTCTGGTCCATTAAGAAATGAGGGGGTGCATCAAAGCCCATGTGGCCAAAATCCTCCACCGAACTTGGAGCTTGTCCTAGTCAAGTGGAATAAGTATTATGTAAAGACACAGCCATAGCATTCCAATATATTTCTGCTTGAAAAGCAGAGCACAGGGGAAAGTTATTGTTCTCCATCTGGAAGTTAAAAGCACATGGAGGTACCATGAAAACTGAAATCAGGAAGCCTGGGCATCCATCATTTGCAATTTCAAATCACTCCACCTTCAGTAGGGACTGCCAATTAACCCAGCAGCCATCAAATTGGGACCAGTGCATTCTATGAAAAATCTTGAGGAGCAGTGGAAGAAGAGACTTTATTCTCTTCCCAAGAGCAAAGCTTGGATATGAATAAAAATATTTTGTTTCTATAATGTGTGTATTTTCATTTGCACACTCATGCATAGTCATATTTTTAAAAAATTTTTAGGAAATAACTTCATTCAAATTAGAACAGTTTTGTTTAAGTAAATTTAATATTCAACTCAACATAGGTGTAAATTTTACATATAAAAAAATTGGGAAGAGGAGGAAGAGGAGGAATCAGAGCATCCAAGTCGCACACTCCCCTTGAACAACTATTACATGCCCTGGGGATCCTGCCCCACAGTCTGAGAACTGCTGCCCTACCCAGTGGCTGTGCTGCCAGGGAGAGTTTTACTTCTTTTTTAAAATGTAACTTTCCCAAACACTGCCCAAAATGTACACACACGGGTTTCTTTGGTGGAAAAGAAACAATTCAGATCTGCATTCTCCATTCTCTTCGTTGCATGTATGTGCTAAAAAGATCTCTGATCTCCCGAGCACGAGAGTTTGATACATACACTGGCTGCCTCTCTGGCTGCTGGTAAGATCTGGAGACAGATCTCACCACTTCTTCCCACCCTTCCTGGAGGGGCTCGCCTTTGGTCTCACAAATGTTGTGAAGTATGCAGCAGGCCACAATGACCCTGGGGGCATAGCGTTCCCTCACGTCTAGACGGGACAGCAGGCACCGCCAACGGCCCCTGAGGCGCTCAAAAGCATCCTCCACTACTGTTCGGCAGCAGCCAAGGGTGTCATTAAACAGTTGCCTACGGGTGTCCAAGTGGCCACTATAGGGAGTCATTAGCCAGGGCAGAAGCGGATAAGCCAGGTCTCCAAGAATCACGGGTTTCACTTGTTCACCCTCCATGACCATAGTCATGTTGGGACCAAATGTGCCCTGATTCATGGCACGGAAGATAGGAGAGCTACGGAAGATCCTAGCATCATGGACTTTTCCAGACCGGCCGGCATAGACATCAGTGAACTGCCCTTCATGGTCCACCAAGGCTTGCAGGACCATTGAGTAATAGCCCTTGCTGTTGATGTACTCTGTGGCTCTGTGAGCAGGAGCAATGATTGGGATGTGTGTTGCATCAATCGCCCCTATGCAGTGCGGAAAGCCCTTGGCCGCAAAGCCTTTCATCACCACTTGGGGACGAGTCAGGTGGACCACGTGGTGGTACACATCATAGAGTGCTTGGCAAACTTCCATGACTATCCTTGAAACCGTGGAGCGTCCCACACCAAAACACTCAGCCACTGACCGATAGCTATCTGGAGTGGCCAGTTTCCAGATAGCAATAGCCAGCTGCTTTTCAACGGTAATCGGGGCCCGCATGTTTGTGGTTTGTCGCTCCAGGACAGGCCTCAGCATCTCACACAGTTCCATAAAAGTCTGGCGGCTCATCCTGAAATTTTCTTGCCAGAGTGGGTCATCCCAGTGGGGCAAGACAACCTTCTCCCACCACTCGGATCGGCCTGGCTGCACCCAGAAAGCCCGTTCCATGATGTAAAGTTCATCTATAAGTCCAGCAAGGACTGCTGGTGACTGGAAGAGGCAAGAGCACATCATGCTTCTCAAGGAGTCTATGCTAGATTCCACAGTGGCCCGGAGGCGCAAGGCAGCTGCATTTTCCACCATCTTCTCCAACTCATCCATGTCATCGTGGTCTCGCCGGAGAAATTTACGACGCATTGCCAGCCTTGTGAAAATGCGAGAGTGGACCCCTATGACAGTCTTTACTGCTGCTACTGCCGCTGTGGCAACAGCAATGGCAGCAGAAGCCATTTTGTCATCAGTGAGAGTCATTTCTATAGAAAGAAAGAAAGAAAGAAAGAAAGAAAGAAAGAAAGAAAGAAAGAAAGAAATCATTTTAGAATGATTGTAAGATGATTTAATCAGGCCAGACTAATTCTCCATGCAGCCTTGCATTTATACTTTTTGGTTGTATACTTTTTGGTTGTAGTGTTTGGAGCTCTCAGGTTGGGTGAGGTTTAATAGAAAAGAAAAGAATATAATTTGTTTGTTACATATTGGAGGGAATTTGCCCTGTGCCATTCATACTCCGATCAAGAAGCCAAGTTGGTGAATCAAAGATTCCACTTTATTAGAAGAAATGCAGTTTTGTCTCACATTCTGATGGCCAGGTTGCTATACAGAATGAAAGCCCTAACCCAGTGGGTCACATACTCTCACTTTTTTAACTGGAGACGCCTAGGATTGATACGAGATAGCAAGGGAGATCTACATTCAAATAGAGTTCAAAGAACAAACTTGGGCCAGTCACTATCTCTCAGCCTAGCCTACCTTAAATGGGGCCAGAATTCAGAGATAGATGGATGGATGGATGGAGGGAGGGGGGGGGGGGGGGGGGAGGGAGGGACTAAAGCTCAGCAGCAGAGTACTTTCTTTGTTTTCTAAAAGTGTTAGTATGGAATATATGTATGCAAAGGGATTCTGTAGCACTTTGGAGACAGAGCAAAGGATGAGGAAATAGAACAAGACCTTGAAAATGATGAGGAAGTAGAACAGGGCCTGCTCAAAAAATTGGGCAGAAATTAATAAAATGAAATTCAATAGAGACAAATACAAAATTCTACATTTAGGCCACAAAAACCAAATGCCCAGGTATAGGATGGTGGATACTTGGCTTAACAGTAGTATATGTAAAAGGAACCTTGGGATTATTGTTGACCTTAAACTGAACATGAGCCAGCAGTGTGATGCTGCAGCAAAAAAAAAGAATGAATGCTACTGTAGCATACATTCATAGAAGCTCCAAGTAAGTAACAGTCCTCATATGTTCTGCACTAATCAGGTCTCATTTGGAGCATCACATTCAATTCTGGGTGCCTCATTTTAAGGAGAATATAGTCAAGTTGGAGCAGGTTCAGAAAAGGATAAGAGGCATGGAGAAGAAAACATATGAGGAAAGGTTGAAGAAGATGGGCATATTTAACTTGGTAAAGAGAAGAGTGAAAGCTGACATAATCACACTCTTAAATACCTCAGGATCTGTAGACTGAAGTCTACAAAAACTTATGCTGCCAATTTCTTACTTTTAGTTAGTCTCAAAGGTGCTACAAGATCTCTCTACATACTGATTCTACAGACTAATACGGCTATATCTTTGCATTCTACCCAAGATCTGTCACAGTAAGGAGGAGGCAGGCCTATTCTCTGCTATGCCAAAGATCAAATAATTTGAAGTTATAGGAAAACAGATTTTGGTTGACCATTAGAAGGAACTTCTTGACCACGAGAGTGATTGGGCAATGGAGCAAATCACCTAGAGAGGTGGTGGGGCATCTTTCTCTGGATGTCTCAGAAAGTGGCTGGACAGCTACCTACTGGAGATGTGCAAAGCAGGGGGTTCGACTCAATGGCCCACAAGGCCCTTTCCAATTCTGTGATCCTATTATTCTGTGACTTTAGATACAGCTCAAGAAGAAATATCCCAGATGAAAGCCAGCCAGCATTTGGGCAAACAAATCCACCATCCGTCAGATAGAATCAAAGTCATTATTCACATGGTTCCTATCAAAATACTCTTACTAACATGTTTTCCTTTACCTGGTTTCTTACCTGAGCCAACACTGTTCAGGTTCTTGCTTTCCTCTGGATTCTGGGGAGTTCGTTTCCTTATTTCCTCTTCCCTCTCCATCTTAGAATTTAAAATGGAAAATCCTAATAAAGGAAGAAAAGTCAAAACAAATATAGCCAGGGATTGACACATACAATAAAACCAGATGCTCTGAGTATGGGCCAAGATGGTAAGATCTGCTGTGTCCAAGCCTATTTTTATAAGGCAACTGCATTACATGGTAATAAAGAACAAGGATTGCATGCAGGAGAAGTGGGAATCTTGTCACTCTCCAGAAGTTGTTGGGCTGCACTTCCCAACATTCACCACTAACAACATGAACTGCTGGGACTTGCAGTCCATTGACATCTGGAGGGCTGCATGATGCACTTCTAGGCTGTATCAACAGGAGCATAGTGTCCAGGGAAGCTAATACCCCAAAAGACAGAATCAGGATTTGAAATCACCTTAATAGACTGGATTGATGGGGCAAAACTAACCAAATGAATTTTAATAGGTATTGCATAGTGGTTTGAGTGTTGGTCTACAACTCTGGAGACCAGGGTTCAAATCCCAGCTCGGCCATGGAAACCCACCGAGTGAGCTTGGGCAAGTCACACTCTCTCAGCCTCAGGGGAAGGCCATGGCAAACCCTTTCTGAACAAATCTTGCCAAGAAAACCCCATCATAGGTTTACCTTAGGGTTGCCATTAAATTGGAAATTATTAGAGCTGGAAAGCGTGTTTTGCAAACATGCAAACATTCCGAACTGAAACCCCAAATAATTCTAGTCCCTATTATTATTATTATTATTATTATTATTATTATTATTATTATATTTATTTGTACTCTGTTTCTCCCCCAAAACTGCAAGCCTGCAGTCTAAAGAGATAAGGAAGACTCAACAACCTCCTGTATTAAAGAGCTAGAAAGGGGCTCAACATTGAAAACCAAAAAGGAAAGTGCTGAAATCCCCAATCATAAAAGAACCTGCCTTAGAAACCAGTGAATAGTCAAAAATCTGTCTCAAGTCAGTGCAAAGGATATATCTGGCTACCTCCATCTGGAAGGACAAAAAAAAATATCTCAGCTCCCCAGTTCTGCTTTTTAGAAAAGAGATTTTGCATGCACAAGTTTTCTAAAGGGGGAGGACTTTGAGGGTGAAAATTCTGCAAATGCACGCCTAGGCATCAACGGCTCTTTGCATTGCCTTCTTTCCCTGCTGCCAGCCACCCGGATCCAGAGTCAGCCAGAAAGGCTTTTCAGAGCCACAAAATCCATTTTCTTCTCCTACTTCCGGGCCATCTGGGCACCAGCTCCCTCTGGGCCCTAGAGTCTGTCATTTGCAGAGGATTCACTATTGCTGCAAGTTTTTACAAAAATGCATTTCTTCATTGTTGTTAAAACAATCCTCCTTGTGACATCGAAGGCTTTCGTGGCTGGCTTCTATCATTTTTCTGTGGGTTTCTCTGAAGATGCCAGCCACAGATGCAGGCGAACGGTCAGGAATAAACTCTTCAAGAACATGGTTATGTAGCCCGAAAAACCCACAAAAAGCAATCCTCCTTATCCAGGGATTTTTTTACCCATGGATTCAAGCATCTATGGTTTGTAAATATTCCACGTGTGTGTGTGTGTGTGTGTGTGTGTGTGTGTGTTTGTATGTGTGTGTGCGCGTGCACACACACACACACACATATAAATAGTGTCCCTGATATAACATGTCAAAATCAAAGTTTGCCTTTTGGAATGCATACTTTGCATACATATACTTTGACATTTTGCTGTTTGTAGATATTGTGTTTAGTGGATGCAAATGGAGGCAGCATCACACAGCTGCTGGCTCATGTTCAATCTAGGGTCAACCACAATCCCACAGTCCTTTTTGCACACAGTTCTGTTGAGCCAAGTATCCACCACTGGTTTTTGTGGCCTAAATATAGAATTTTGCATTTCTCTCTGCTGAATTTTGTTTTATTAATTGATGCCAAATTTTCTGTTTATCATGGTCCTTTTAAATTCTGTACATGTTTTCCAATGCGTTAAGTCACCCTTCCCAGGTTTTGTATCCCCTGAACATTTGATAAAGATTTCCTCTTCCCCAACTATCCGTTGTATTTAATGGGACTTGAACACAGGATGACCAGAGGTCCTCCTTTTCCAGGCCATGTCCTACATCTCAACTTTCTGTCGAGGAAGAATTACAAAACATCCTACATTTTGAGCAGGGGCTAAAAAGCATGGATTTACATTTCTATGAGCGTTTTTAGCTTTTATTTTGTAATGCCCTGCATTTTTCTTGAATGTCCTACATGTCACAGTGCCTTGTCCTCCATTGTGGTTAGGACATTTGGTCACTCTGCTTGAGCATCCATGGATTTTGGTATACATCATGGGGATCCTAGAAACAAAGCCCAGTGGATTTCAAGGGCCCACGGTGTTACAACTTGTATTTGTTATTGTGTGCCTCCATTTTAACTCCATAAGCAGTTAAAGTGGAATAATAGTGCTATTAACAGTGTAGTGTGACATTAACCGTAGTAACTCAAACAACTACATCACACTGACTCTCCTTGACTTTATATGTTGTTGCTGTGTGTCTACAAGTCATTTCTAACTTATGACAACCCTAAGGCGAAGACTATTCTGGGGTTTTCTTCGCATGATTTGTTCCGAGGGAGATTGCCATTGCCCTCCTCTGAGGCTGAGAGAGTGTGACTTGCCCAAGGTCACCCAATGGATTTCCATGACTGAGCAGGGATTTAAACGCTGGTTTCCAAAGTTGTAGTCCAACACTCAAACCATTACACCACACTGGCTCTCAGAGATATAGTGCAAAAGACACATTTGCCACATTTCCTCTAGGACTCAAAGTGGCTTAAAAATTAAGGAGAAAGTTAATTACCCATTCACCGTCAGTGTATACGTACATTATTATTCGACTGGATGCACTGCACTGCACTGCAGCAATAATGGATCCATGCTATGGATTACTGGGATTTGTAGCTTGTTGTGGCACCAGAGCTCTCTAACATACAAGCCCTACATAGCTCACAAAATTACACATCCTAGGATTCCATAGTATTGAGCCCAGGCAATTAAAGAGGTGTCAAACTTCATTATTTCTACAGTGCAAATGCAGCCTGAGTTAGCTGAACTTACTTTTCACTGAAATCAATGAGCCTCAAGTCACAATTAATGTCCCATCAATTTACATGGGACTGAAATCAAACCAGCTTTGCCTGCAGATGGCCTATCTGTATTATGTTTTTGTGCTTCATCTACGTTTGTTTACTATGGTTATATCCTGCCCAGTACTTTATACCCTGGACCATACCTTCTTTTTCATTCTCGCTCAAGCTTCTCTCTCCCACCCCATCTCCCATTCTTAGAAACATGTCTGCCCTCCTTGCCATCTTTCAGATGCCCATCCTTTTATCCCTTTGTCTCCAGAGCACCCATCCGCTCCGACACTTCCATCCACGCATCTTCCTATCAGTACAGAAAATTTTTCCTTACCGCTGATGCTGCCCCTTCCAACATTTTTTCCCAATATTATGTAACTATTGCTTCAGCCCTTAGCACACTTACCAACATCCCATGAGGTTCCCAGCAGCTCAGGCTGTTGGACATGTCAAGCAGCAGTCTGTTTTGAGCCTATTACAGGCCATCTTCTAGTCCAAAATAGACAGTTATCCAAAGGATCTTCCATTAGAAAGGGAAGCCACCCAATGCTTTTTCAGCTGAAGCTGAAAAAAGTCTTCTCATTGCATCGTTTGTGCATGATGGCTGAACATTTGGTTTTGGTTCTCAACTCACAAGGAAGATGTGTACCAACATTGTAAATCTACCCATGCTGGGCATGACTTTTTGTAATGGGATGAGCCAGCCTGGTGCAGTGATTTGAATATTAAACTGATGTCTCTGGAGAACAGGGTTCGACTCTCCACTTGACCATGAAAACCCACTGGGTGACATTAGGCAAGTGACATTTTCTCAGCCTCAGAGGGAGGCACTGACAAAACTACCTTGGAAGAAATCTTGCCAAAAAATGTGATAGGCTTGCCTTAGGGTCACCATAAGTCAGCAACGACTTGAAGGCACACATGAGAGAGAGATGGATTGCCCTGTTCTTGAAGATATGTGGCAGTGTTGGCTCAGTACAGTCTCTTCTTTTGATATGTATTTTGTTTCTGCAAAGATTTGCTGTACTCACTGAGATGGCTCAGTATTAATGTATGTAATTATATAAATCCAGGATTATGGTAAAGGATAAGACCAGGGTTTGGAAAAGTTCCCTTTGTAAAAACAATATTTTCCAAACTTCTTTAGTCACCATGCTGTTTGAGAACCTAGAAGAAACAAAGGAATCCCCCCCCCAGCTCTGGACAAGGTTCAAATACCACAAAGAAAAGTGCAATTGTCTCTTTTGAGCTGAGCTTCTCCACTCCCTAGAAATCAATATGGTCGATAGAGGAAGTGTGCCATAGTGGTTTGAAAATTGGATGACAAACTCTAGACACCAGGGTTCAATTCTCTACTCAGCCATGAGACCTACTCGGTGGCCTTGCGCAATTGACATACTCTCAGCCTCAGGGGAACGAAATGGCAAACCTCCTCTGAACAAATCTTACCAAGAAAAATGACTTTAAGGCACGTGACAACCAGATACAGAATGGACGACCCAAGGCAGACTGATAGTTGGTTGGGAACAGACCAGCAGTAGAGACATGCTAGACAGAAACTAAATATTCTAAACAAATTCAAGTCTCCATGGCTGGATGAGCTGCATCCAAAAGTACTAAAGGATCTTGCAGGTGTAATCTCAGCCACACTGTCAATGATCTTTGAGAATTCCTGAAGGGAAGGAGAGGTTCCAGCAGACTGGAAGAGGGCAAATAAATGATAAAATAACAACAACATGGGGTTGTTTGTTTTTTGCTCCCAGTTGTCTAGCATTGTAATCACTCCCCACCCGTCAACTAGGCTGTTGATGGAGAGAGGTTTTTTTTTTTAAAAAGCAGAGCACATGTGTAACCAGGAATGGACTTGTATGTGAAAAGACTATTTTAATTCTAATACTGGAAACAAATTGTGGGTCTGAAATACTAAGAGTTGTCCTGTTTTTTAATTCCAAGTAGGAGAGGAGGATATTTCATTATGTTTCTGTGCCATTTTGTACAGTTTTAAGTTGGTGGATCTCACGCTTCTCAGAAAAAACAAACCCAAAGCCAATCTCATAAACTATAACATCTTGCCATGCCTGGCCTAGAAGAACTCCTAAACTTCTCCCATGGCTGTCCTGCCTGATCAAATTAGGACATTTGCAGTTGTCAGACTCTGCACAGCCTTGCTTGCTCTTCTTTGCCTGCTATTTTTTACAACATTTTGGCACAAACTTTCTGTATTTCTTTCTTCCTTCCTTGCAACCCAGATCATAAGAATCTTTTGCCAATTCCTTCACCTTACAAATAACACATGTAGGAATGTTTGTTTTCATTAAAGGATACAATTCATTGAGGGTCATGTATCATGAGCCACATATCAGCAGGGATAGTCCAAAATTCAACATTTGTAGTGAGGACAGGTTCAGATGTTCCTCATAGAGAAATCAAATTTGTCATGGATATATTCAAGACTGACTTTGCTATTCCTCTGTGGTAGGATCTAAGCTAGAGAAACCAAGTTAAACTTTGGCTCTCTATACTGCTGGGTAGCTAATGTAGGGAGAACTACTGCAATACACTAGTTAGCTGTATGGTCATGAGGACAAAATGAAGAAAAAGAGGCCAGCTATGCACATTGCCACAAGGACACTGGAGGCAAAATGTAGCAAATAAGCCAAACTTTCTTATATTGAAAAGATCATTGCTTCCTGATGATTTCTTCTGCTTGGCAACACCTCTCTCAAAGTCTCACACAGAGATCTTTTCCCTGCCGTATTACTATGTAAGCCATGTTCTGTGACACTGAACTATGCACAGAGCTTGGAAAAGCTACTTTTTCGAACTATGACTCTGAGAAATCCATGCCGAGGAATTCTGAGAGTCATGTCCAAAAACGCTACTTTTCTGAGCTTCGCATGTCCTTTTGTCACAATTTTGATCTGTCCACTCACATGGTACATGCAGCTTTCCAGATCAACACACCTCATGGGCCCTCCCTTCCTCATCACCTTGGGATCCACACAGATGAAAGGTAGAATATAAATAAAATAAAATCATAACATAGCCATAGTGTTTTTTTTAAAAAAAAAAACACTTCCTATTTAATTTTTTTTGTTCTCCTTTTTATTAAACTGGCAAATAAAATCAATCACTGTAAAAAGGGGATGGAAAAAGTTCCTGAAAGGTAAAGCCACAACCCACTTACAAAGGTACCCTCAAAGTCCTGCATGCTAACAAGCCATGGGAAAGCCTATTCTTTTAAAGCTGGGCCTACAACTCCGGAGTCATCGCCGGAATTTGGCCTTGGCTGCATGCCGCTTGGTGATGCCCAAGCGTAAGGGAGAAGGGTCTGCTGGATGATTCAGCTGGTCGTGCTGGTTCACCGCAGGGGACTCTGAGGCCTGGGCCTCAGCCTGCTTTCGCACCAGCGATTCCAGGAGTTCTGTCTGGCGGTTCATAAGCGCAATGATCTGTTCCGTGTCCATACGGTCTCGCTCGCGGTCCTCCAGATCAGCCCTTGTGTATTCTCCAAGAGCTGACAGGATCTGGTCGGTGGCCATTTGGATCCGTCTATCAGCGGCATGGGTGATATCCAGGGCCATGTCTTGCCTGTTTTTCCTTTTCCGCTTTCGGATGTTGACCAGGCGCTCAGCAGCATAAGAATCTGAGGGGCCAGGTATGGGGCTATGGGAAGGGGTTATAGCACCATCTGAGACAAAAAACAAACAAACAAACAAACAAGATTCAGGCTAGAAATCCCATAGAATAATAATTGGCAGAGTTGGAAGGAATTCCAATAGCCACTGAGTCAAACCCCCTTTCTGTGCTGGAATTTGCAGCTCAATACACTTTCAGAAGAGTGCCCATGCTACCTGAGAACTGTCATTCAATAAGTAAGTTTTTCGATTCTGCACCCACATACACACTCAAGTTGTGACTAGTGCTAAAGAGGAAAAGACAAAATAAAAGGTATACCTGTCTAATCATTTTCATTTCAAGATTCACATTGCAAACCCAGAGCTTGGAAAGCTTACAACTTCTAGAATTCTCCAGCCAGCACAGCCAGTGCATTTGAAGTGCTCTGTATTGTTATTTGAATTAATACAGCACTAAGGAATATCCAGGCATAACAAATCAGAGCATGAGTTTCTAAACAGGCAAACCATGAATCAGAGCTGCCCACTGCCACAGGGAAGGAAGGATTTTAAAAGTGGAGCAACAACCATGACTATTTTAAGACTCATTATGAACCATTTTGTAAAAACAGACACAGAACTAGCTGGTTGATTCAGTCGCAGTGGGCTAGTTAACCTGCTCTGGGTTTTACACTGAACATAAAAGGTACTACTCAAGGTGCTGAACTGCTCAAAAATATCTCATAAATAGATACAACACCTTGGATAGTACTTTTAATGTGTGTATGCTATGTGCCTTCAAATCAGTTCTGACTTATGGCAACCCCTAAGGCAACACTATCATGGATTTTCTTGACACATTTCTTCAGAGGAGGTTTGCCATTGCCATCCTCTGAGGCTGAGGCCATCCAGTGGATTTCCTTGGCCTAGTGGGGATTCAAATCCTGGTCTCCAGAGTTGTAGTCCAAAGTGCTGCTTTTGACTCTGAAAACTGCCTTGACTTTAAGCATCCTTCTAGTAGCTGCAGGCAACAAGGAATTCCAAGCAGGTAAGTTAAGAAACTGGCAAAAGTAAGACAGCATGCTCCCTCCCCACTCTGGCATCTTCTAATAGATTAGCAAAACATTCTATAGATTACCAACTTTTGGGGATCAAGATACAAGGGTACTTTAAAGCTCTATGTGGCTTGGAACAAAAAACACCTCTGGGATCTCCTTTTCCCATATAAAATTGCACAGGTACTAGGATTCGTCCCTTCCCACAGACTAGAGTTCCTTCTTTATCTGTCTCTGCCATCTGAACTGAGGCAGGTGGGGACCCAGGACAGGGTGTTCTGATGTGGCACCCTATCCATGGAACTGGGAAAGACCAAAGTCCGGTCTAGCTCAACATTCTGCTCATAGAGCAGCCAATCAGATACTTCTGGGAAACATAACGGCAGGATGATTATTTATTTATCCAAATTATGCATTTATTAAAATATTTATACCCCTTCTTTGTCAAGAGATCTCAAGGTGGCTTACAAAGATAATTAAAACAGGTTTAACATATTAAAAACAGTAAGATAATTTAAATAAGCTAAAAACATATTAAACAATATAATGAGCTAAAACAGATTTTAAAAATGTAAAGTTTTAAAAACTATATACAAATAGCCTTTGGGTTGAATTAATGAGGCCAAAGGTTTTGGTAAACAAGCAAGTTTCAACTTGGCATCAAAATGAGAAGAGTGGTGGCACCAATTGGGCCTCTAGAGGGAAAGCATTCCACAATTGGGGTGCCACAGCTGAGAAAACCTTATCCCATGTCCCAATACAGTGTACTGGTGGGACACAGGGAAAGACTCTCTCAGCAGATCTTAATCCTTGGGCAAACACACATGCTGTCTATTATATTCCAGTCAGCAGCTGAGAGGCTGATTTTCACTAGCTGCCACTTTCAGGTCTTCTTCAAAGACAGCTCCATGTATAGTGAGTGCATTACCGTTCTAATCAGGCATGATGAAGGGTCTAAAAACCATGCTCTGTGAGGTGCAACTTAGAAAGGCGTGTTTGTTTAGCCTGAAGAAGAGAAGGCTAAGAGGTGATATGATAGCCCTATTTAAATATTTGAAGGGATGTCCTATGGAGGATGGAACAAGCTTGTTTTCTGCTACACCAGTGAGAAGACAAGGAGCAGTGGATGCAAACTACAGAAAAAGAGATTCCATCTAAACATTAGGAAGAACTTCTTGACAATATGAGCTGTTCGAGAGTGGAACACACTCACTTGGAGTGTGGTGGTGTCTTTTTCTTTGGAGGTTTTTAAACAGAGGCTGCTTTGATTGTGAGTTTCTGCATGGTAGAATGGGATTGGAGAGGATGGTCCTTGAGGTTTCTTCCACCTCTATAATTCTATGAATCAAGAGGTTATTAGTGCATGCACTAGTTTAGCTAGGTTATCTCTGTCCAGGAAAGGCTTTAAGCACCAAGCACTCTGAGCCACAGAGTCTACTTTGGCCTTCAGTGACAGGGATGGATGGAGGAATACTCCCAAGTTATATATCTGCTCCTTCAGAGGCAGTGCAACCCCACCCAAACAGGCTGTTTGCCCAATTTCTGGACATGAGAACTGACAATCCATAAAGTCTCCATCCAATTGGGAGTCAGCTTCAGTTCACTGACCCTCAACCAGCCCATTACAGAATCCAGGCACTGGTCCAGCACCTGCATAGCCCCAGATGACTCTGAAGACAAGGAGAAATTGAGCTGAGTGCCATCGGCATAATGATGGCACCCACTCCAAACCGCCTTATGACCTTCCCCAGCAGCACCATGCAGATATTGAACAGTACTGGGGATAAGATGGAACCTAGTGGCACCCCACAGTTTAATCACTATGGGGCTGAACAGGAATGTCCCAATTCTAATCTCTGGAACTGGCTCTCCAGGCAAGAGAGGAATCACTGTAGAACAGTGCCTCCTACTCCCATCTCACTGAGCTGGTCCAATAAGATACCAAGATCAATGGTATCAACAGTCACTGAGAAAGCCAGGAAGATCAACAGGGTAGCACTGCCCCTGTCTTTTCCCCAAAGTAGGTTGCCAATCAGCACAACTAAGGCAGTTTCAGGGCCATACCATGTCCTGAAATCAGACTGAAATGGGTCCAGATAATCTGTTTTCTCCAAGACCATCTGAAGTTGCCCAGCCATCACCAGGACATGAATAGAAGAGCCAAAGACACTTGCTTCTATTTTTGGTTTGTTGCTGTTGAAAACCTTCTGCTTTATCCAGACTTTGAAGGTGCACTGTTTTATTTATTTATTATACAGTGTGCCCGCGTCATACGTGGGTGCTTTTTAAGCAGCTTTCAGCTTATGCTGAAAGCCGCGTGATGGGAGAATGAATGGAGCGTGTGCCACGCTGCGCGTCATGCACAAAGTCCATTCTATTCAATAGGGCTCAAGCATATGCGCTATTTGCCTTACGGGGGGGGGGGCTGGAATGGATCTCCCCCGTAAGGCAAGGGTGTACTGTAATTACAGCGTGCCTGTGTTTTACGCGAGCGTGCCATATGCAGCTTTCAGCATATACTGAAAGCTGCACCAGAAGAGCCCATCATGTGCTCCGGAAGAATAAATAGGGTGCGCGCCCATGGCACGCACGCATCACTGCATTGCCACACATCGCAGGCACAAACCCCATTAGTTCCTATGGGGCTTCAACATACGCTGGTTTCCCCTTATGTGGAGGGATCCAGAATGGATCCTCGCGTAAGGGGAGGGCGCACTGTATATATCTCACATTTCCTCCAAGGAACACATGGCTGTCCTCCTCTCCACTTTAGACTCACAACGGTCCTGTAATGTTGGGCAAGCTAACTAACTTTGCTGCAAGGCAAAGAACTTTTTATTCAGACAGGCTTTTGGGTGGGAGGTGTTATATCTCCCCACCCTCAATTGCTTGTTATGGTTTTAAATAACTCTGACCTATTTTAATTTCGTTCTTGGTTTGAATAAGGTAACTTGTTTATTTATTTAACTTTTCACTGATTGGTTTTTAGCTCTCTTGTTTTAATTCCTGCTGTAAGGTGCATTGAGCATTCTGGAGACCAGGGTTCAAATCCCAGCTCAGCCATGTAATCCCACTGGGTGACCTTGGGCAAGTCACAATCTCTCAACCTCAGATGATGGCAATGGCAACCCCCCTCCCCCAAAAGCAACTTGCCAAGAAAATTCCATGATAGGTCACCTTAGGGTTGCTGTAAATCAGAAACTACTTGAAGGCACACAACAACAACAGCAGCAGCAGCAGCAGCAGCAGCAGCAACAACAACAAGCTTTAGGTCTTGTGCTGGGTGCAAGGGGGAAGAAAATGAATGAACAAAATACAGATATTTCATAAATGAAATATAGGTATTAAGTCTAATGCTCTGTTCAGTGCCAGCCCTACAATGTAGGCACAATTGTAGAAGGCTATCAACTCAAGCATCACACCAAGCCACAGGAAAATACAGTGTGTCTGAACCAGAGCTTGGAAAAGTTACTTTTGGACACTGCAACACCCACAACCCAACAGACAGCATAGTCAATAGAAGATTCTGGGAATGGTGGCCCTAAAAAGGAATTTCCCAAAGTTCTGTTCTGATCCCATCTGCTGTGGCAAATAAGGATTAACAAGCTCATCAATTTAACTATTTTTTGTCAGTAGACTTTGTGGGAACCACCTAGACATTATTTGCAATGAAAAAGAAAAACTGCGCTTGAAGTGATCCAACTGTAAAACTCTATTTTCCCCTTCTTTTAGGTCAGAAATGACTAAAAGCTATAGGCAGCCAAGTGGGCACACATTGTGCTAGTGTCTCTCACAGACTTTTTTGCATACTGCTTTTTCCTTCACTCCCACTGTGATCTCCTTGCAGTAAGGGCTTTTCTTTGCTTCTGTGATGCAGTTTGTCTTTCACACACAAACACACACTACCAGCTTCAGGTGGGCTGTTTAGAAGAACTAGCCTTTGGATTCCAGGTACCAGAATCCTACAACTAGCAGGGCCACTGCACTGGCTGAGTGATTTGTTGTCAAAAAATTAAAAAGGTACTTCCTTCACCTCTGCTTGGAAGGCATCTAACTTGCCAACAAGTGTCTATTTAAAAGCTTGAATGAAGGACTCCAATTATTCCAAGTATAAAAATTATGTATTCTTACCTATTGTTGAAGCAGAGCTGCTTGGTTTATCACATGGAGCAGATGTCAGTGGAGGAACAGGACTGTTGACTTCTGTAATTTGAAGAGGGAAAAGGACACAAATCATTTAATACTAGGGAGGTCAGCTGGCATTTATCCAAACCAGTGATTCTTAATCTTTGGCTCTCCACATGTTTGGAACTTCACCCAGAGTGGAAGTCTCTATTGGCTGGAACTTTGGGGAGTTGAAGTCTAAAACATCTGGAAGATGAAAGGTTGTGAACAACAGCCCTAAAGCTTCACATACGTGCAAGCCTACTGTTTTATCACGGCACAAAACATTTGCATAGAATGAATTAAGATCAGGGGGACCAATATACACATGGACAGAATAAGAACAAAATTTAGGGGAAAAATACCCCAAACATGCAATTCCAGATACACCAACTCATACCTTGTGTTATGAAGAAACCACACAGGCCAAAAACACAATCCAGTTTACTCTCTGTACTAGGGAGAACCTGTGGCTTTCCAGATGTTGGTGAATTCCAATTCCCAGGGCCAACAGCTGAGAATAATGAGATATCCTCATCTGTTGGTCCACCAGCTCTCATCTTAGACGTTGGCTGGAGAACCTTTGGCCTGTCTTCAGATACTACTGCCAGAATCCCTTACCACTGGCCAGGTTTAAAGAAAAATAAACCTATGCAATAATAAAATTGTATACCAATTTGATTGTATCCCATCTTTCCTCATGCAAGCTCAAGGTGACAAATGCTATCTTCTCCATATTCCTTATCCAACCACAACACTATAAAGCAGGTTAGACTGAGGAGGGAGTGAACAGTCTGGATATACCCAGTGAGCCACATAGGCAAGTAGGGATTTGAGCCCAGGGCCATCATAGTTTATGACACGAGCAGGCAGACTCAAGTTTTGCAAGATAATATTTTTATGAGAACCCTGGGGTTCACCCAGAATGACATGGGGAGCTTTATGGAAGAGTGGGGATTAGAACCTGGGTCATTCCATGATGCTTAAGCGCAGAAGCAGATGAAAAGCCCTTCTCTCCATTCCAATTACCATTGCCCTGGCCTCAGGGGGAAAGAAGAGGCAGTATTTGTTGGCTTTAACCTCCTCCTACATCATATCCTTTTCCTTTTGTGTCGAGTCTTAGACTGTACACTTGAGGGTAGGGAACTGCTTTTTCTTTTTCTTGTAACGTGCTATGTACAGTGCTGGCATTATATAAATTGAAACACTGCATCACACTAATTCTCCAGACTCCCATATTAAAAAACATGTTTTTGCAGCTGATCAGAGAACACGTGCTTTCGGTTCAAAAAATCCTAGCTTACTATGAGATGTCAACTCTTGGTGTCACCAGGTGGGGTAAGAGAAGACTCCTATTGCTGGAATTTGTATACGGCTGCTTCCTATGGAAAATTAAGGGGCTATACAGATTACCCTTTTGGGGCGGTCTGCAGCTGCCTCTTTTCACCCCGGATCAGGGCTGAGGCAACCATACACCACGGCCCCAATCTGGCTTTCGGAAAACACAAAAAGGAGCAGCAAAATGCAGCTCCTTTTTGTGCCCTCTAAAGAGCACTATATCTGCTGCGGCATGCCATAATGATGCCCTTTTGGCGCTGCATCATGTAGATGCAGTGCCAGAGTAGTGTCATCATGGTGCACACCATGTAAACGGGTGCATGCCAAAATGGCACCCTGGGGGAGGAGTCATGGCATACATCGTGTGGTCACTCTGCTCTGACTCCGCCCACAGGCCATCCTTTCAGGCTGGTCTGTAGAGGCTCTAAGTTAAAAATATGCTGCAGTTGATACTTGTGCTCCAAATTATAGCACAAGAGAAATGTTATACAGTGCACCCACGTCGTCATACGTGCCAGAAAGAACAATGGCGCCGCCACAAGTATGAGCCCCATTACTTGTAATGGGCTCAAGCATATGCAATTTCTTTTACGCGGGGGGGGGGGGGGGGCCAGAATGGATTCCCCACGTAAAAGAAGGGTGCATTGTATTTTTAAAATGCCAGTGTTCTGATATTATCTAATTTTCTTTTTGTTAATTGGTTTTGCTCTAAATTGCCTTGAAAAATGTATTTGTTTACATCCTGCCTTCTTCCTCCAGTGAGTTCAATGTGGCATAAGTGCCTTGTCTCTTTCTTGCTTTATCCTTATAACCATGTTGTGTGAGGTAAGACAAGCTGAGAAAGAAATCAATTGCCTCAGGTCACCCACTGAGTTTCATGGCATGAACCTGGATCTTCTGAATCTCAACTCTGCACTCTAATCCAGAAATAGTTTTTCAGGTCTTGAGGATCCCCTGCATAAAAATAATAGTATCTACAGCTCCAAAAATGTTTATTTCAATCACAGTATTCTGCAGAATTTTAGGGTTGCAGGGAACCCTGGCTGAAAAGCCCTGCTCTAATCATTACACCAGTGATTCCCAAACTTTGGCCCTCCAGATTTTTTGGACTTCAACTCCCAGAATTTCTGAATTTTTGGCCAAACTGGATAGGGCTTCTGGGGGTTGAAGTCCAAAACACCTGGAGGATCAAAGTTTGGGAAACACTACACTACACCATACTGGTTAAAAGACTGGATTTTTTTTTATTACAGTGCCCAGTGTGGCCATACTGGCTGGGAGATCCTGAGAGTTGCAACCCAAAATGTATGCTCTGCACCCTCTTAGTCACTCCTCCTCTGATAAGAGGTGGAATGTACACTCTGTAGAGAAACCACATATACATAATGTTATGAAGTTTAATTTTAAAAAAGGGGCCTGTGGCCATTTGTGCATGCTATACAGTTACAGCAGTTTGAAACCACTCTAATGGTCCATCCTTTAGTATCCCAAGATTGCAGTTTGATGAGATATTCAGAATTCAGTTACAGGGCTCTAATCCACTCCTTGAACTACTGTACCAGAGCTGTCTAGAATTCCCAGTTCCTCTACAAAACTACAAATGCCAGGATTCCATAGGATGAAACCATGGCAGTTAAAAGTGGGATTGGAGTGCTATGACTGTATAGTGGGGATGCATACATTGACCAAATCTTGTCAAGAAAACTGCATGATAGGCTTGTCTCAGGGTCACCAGAGATCAGAAAGACATGAAGGCACAACAAAAACAAGCACACTGAAATATACAACGCACCCATGGGTGGTGTGACTGGCATTTCATCAGGGGCTTCTTCCTTGATGCGCAACGCAGGAAATCCGTCTCCCAGACCAGAGGTCTCTGCTGGAGATTGCGTCCTCAGGGCCACCAAGTCCCGATAGCCTGTACTGGATTTCTTAGTCCTCTCTGCTGTGGTTGCTGCCTCCTCCTCCGTGGAACATTGTGATGCAGAATCTGCCATACATGCCCGTTGGTGACTTATACCAGCCAATTTCTCGGGAGGCGGGGTCTCAGTGTCATTTTCCAGCAAGTGGTCGAGCCGGTCATAGAAAAGCCATGCAAGATGCCCCTTCCCTGGAGAGTTGTTGGCCTTCGCTATCCGATAGTCTCGCCTTAATGTTTTGATTTTTGACCGGCACTCCAGCGCTGACCGCTTGTGGCCTCTCTTAGCCATCTTGCTGGCCACAACCTGAAAGGTTTCGATGTTCCGATGGCTCCTGAGGAGCTCCTGCTGGATCTCCCGCTCCCTCCAGATGACCAGGAGATCAATGACCTCAGGGTAGGTCCATGTGGTGCCTCGGTACTGCCGGTAGGGTGCTATGGCAGCTTCTGGAGTTTCAGTGGCTGTAATCAGAGAAGGAGAGAGCCAAAAAAGTTAAAGCCTGTTTGTAAAAAATAACTATCCACATGTGATACACTACACTAGGAAAGAGACTGGAAATGGTACTTTTTTAGACTGAGCACCTGTAGCCAGCACAAAACTGTGACACAGGTATGGCTAATCCACCCCTACAGCTTATAGAAGATTGATCGTTCATCACTTCAGCTAGTGGGATATTATTGCAGGAGTATATTTTTGTAGATTTATAATTCATTTATAACTAATTTCTTTTGAATAAATTTAACACATTTAGGCACACACTTCTTAGGAGGTACAGCTTATATAAATATAGACCTTATAGAGTCTGCACACATTTCATATCAGTGTTTTTTTACAATATATTCAATCTCTTTCTATTTTAGTTCAGCTATCTGCTAGGATAGTTTCCCCTACAACCTGTTACATATTGAGTTCTAGAGTGCATTTCTAACTCAATTTATGCATCAGCATCTGCCAGGGTATCACTGAATCAATGTAACAAGAAACAAATACTGCTCATCGCGCTAGATGTTTTCAGCTATCCCTTCATGTTGCAGCAGAAAGGTTAGACAGTGCTTATTCTCTAGGAAACTGGCAGCATTCTCCAGGGCCTTTTGGCTTTTATAGCCTTTACTAACCTTTGTTTATCTTATTTTAACCAATCAAGCTACTGCCCCTAAATGAGGCTAAGAATAAGAGGTTAATTAACTCTTGAGTTGGCTCTCTGCCTGGACTTCCTTATACATCAACTCCTTATTTATATTTTGCCCAGCTGTACTTTTCGTGCTGTGCAGTCTGTTCAAATAACTTCCTTATCTTTTGCTACCTAGTGTGCTGGCTGGCAGTTCTGCAATCTTCATTTTTAAAATCTTTTACTGTCCCTTTGTTATCATGTACCTTTGAATGGATACTGATTTGTGGCAATTTATTATCATAGGATTTTCTTTGCAAGATTTACCAGATTCAAGAAAAATGGTGCAAAGTAAAGTTGTTCTTATTTAGTATTGCACCATTCTTTTTGAATCACCCTTTGGAATAAAAAATTCCAAAAAGCTAACCTTGATTTTGCCATTTTATAAAAGGAAAACCTATTTAATGTGCCATTGTGTCTAATGGGACTTGAGTATCCACGAATTTTGGAGTCCACAGGGGCGGGGTAGTGGTGGTCCTGGAACCAAACCCTAGTGGATACCAAGGTCCTTCTGTACTTGTAGGGGAGACCACTAGGAATAATTGAATCTGTAGGCTATATTCCAAGGAAGATAGCAGCAAACCTCCTCTAAATTCAGTATTAACCAAGCCTGACCTTGCTGAGCTTCCAATATGGGATCTAGTGCCTTCAAGGTGTTTGGGCTATTTTACCAAGACACATATGTATCAAAATTAAACTGCTTTAACCCTTAAGACTTCAGATTTTAACTCTAGTCCAACAATCAAAACACTACGCCATGTTGGCTCTCCTAAAATTTCAGATTTATGGCAACCCTACCTATAGCATTTTTCTTGGCAAGTTTTATTCAGAGGAGATTTGCCATTGTCTTTCTCTGAGTGTAAGAAAGTGTGACATGCCCAAGGTCACCCAGGAGGATTCTGTGGCTGAGCAAGGATTTGAACCCGGGTATCCAGAGAGTAATCACTGGAAGCTGTACCATCTCCTTTCCAGGAAGTACACAGGACCAAGATCAACCTTGTCATAACCAACAAAAAGACAAAGGGCAATGCAGGAGCTTGCATTCCTCTCCTGGCCAGATAGAACAGCCTGTTCCAGTTGCCAGTCACCCAGAACTGCAGAATTATTTAAGTCTCATGCACTAGGATGGGACATTTTCATACTCAGAGGCATCCTGGTTGCGGATTATGCATAGAACTAGACCTACAAGGGAGAGGCATTCCATGATTGGAGTAGCTACACAGTTGTAACAATGTCTCCAAATTTCAGCCACTTGGCACATCTGATTTCTGCCACATGCCACAACCCAAAACTAATCAAGACCCCCAAAATGTCCCAAAATCTATTATTTTTTTGCCACTGGTCTACTTATTTGTCTCAGTCAATGTGATGTATTGGCTAAAAGGGGGGGGGGGAAGAAACCTCATGCAATTTTGCAGCAAATCAAGATGCAGATGATACCTCCTCTGGTTATCACTAACTGTCTTCATAGAGGGTAAACTGAAATACATGAAGTGTGTATTTTACTTTAATTCCACCTTGTGATTTCTGGCTCTGGTTTGTTCAGGAGTTTCATACTTGAACTCTTCACACAGAGACTCCTTTGGACATAAGGCCCTTACAATAATTTGGAAGTTTCTGTGAAGGTCAGAAAATACACACACACAACCAAACTCGTGTATTTTTTTAATCCTAGTGGATGACAATTAATTGTAGATTAATTTTAGGGGTTAACAACTTAGAAGTCTCTAGATGTTGGACTGTACCTCCTAGCAATCCTTGCCAAAATAGCAGAGGATCATGGGAGATCAATCTAACCATTTATAAAAGGTCAAAAGTTGCTCATGCTTCATTTATATTATGCTCTAAAGCTGGAACAGCTTCTGCAGCTGCAGATGGAAAAGGGATGAGGAGCGAAAAGAAAAACAAGAAAATTCAGAATCTTAATGTTCTGAGCTTCCTCAGCCTGATGGAATGAAATCTGCTTCTCAAGAAGCCATTTGGTGGCCCTCCTTCTATTCCTCTCTTGTTTTTGAGCAGAGTAGGTAAAAGAGGACATTTCACCTGTTCCCTCAGTCAAAGGGACCAAGACCAAATGCATGCAGGTCCCTATTTTCCTTTCTCCCCGCCAGCAAGCCAATTCAAACAGAAAGGGGAAAAGAAATCTTGCCGATAAATAAATAATAAATAAAATAATTGCCTCTGGGTAGTCAGCAAGGGATCTTTACTCACACTTCTCTTTCTTGTAAAGAATAAGTGTCTATGAGCCCATACAGACAAGCCAAAATCAAACGGCTTTGGGTCACTTTGGAGGTATGCTTTTAAAATGATGCATGCATCTTAAGAGGCCAAAAGCCACGCCAAAGCCACATTCCAATCCTAACTTCTGGCCTCCTAGGATGCATGCATTATTTAAACAGCATACCTCTAAAGTGACCCAAAGCAGCTTTATTTTAGCTTGTCTGTATGGGCACTATGGCTAATTCCACACTGCAATTATAGGATTATGTTTCCATTTTAACTGCCATGGCTGTGTCCTATAGAACCCTGGCATTTGCTGCTTAATAAAGCACTAGGGCTCCCTAGCAGAAAAGCCTAAACACCTCATGAAACTATATATCCCAGGATTTCACAGGATGGAGCCATGGGAGGTAAAGTGGTATCAAAGTCATGTAACTGTGTTGTGTGAAAGGGACAAGAGAAGCCTATGATGGGCAGAAAGACTAGTATGCATTTTTAATTTTATTTTATTTGCTAATATCAAGATCTAAATGAGATTCAGGAAATCATTTAATTTCAGGCTAATGGAGAAGGCACAGATAGTTGTTGTTGAACAACTAGCATAGTATGGAAAGGGATTTTGTAGCAATTTTGATACTAACTGACCCCATGTATCAGAGAAAGCAGACTCAAGTCTACAAAAGTTCATGCTACCAGCTTCTTTCTTTCAGTTAGTTTTAAAGGTGCTACAAGACCCCTTTGCATACTTATTTTCCAGACTAACATGACTATGGCCCAAAACAGATGGGTGTAAAAAGCCAATCTCTCAGATTCAGGGGAAGGCAATGATGACGCACATGCACACACCCAAACGAATCTTGCCAAGAAAACCCCATGATAGGTTTGCCCTAGGGTTGCCATAAGTTGGGAATGATTTGGAGGTACAGAGCACCTATGGTCCAAAACACACTACAGAAATACTTCAGTTTGAGACCACTTTAACTGCTCTGGCTCAGTGCTAGGGAATTCTGGGAACTGTAGTTTTGTGAGATATTTAGCCTTCTCTGTCAGAGTGCTCTGGTGCCATAGTAAACTAAAGTTCCCAGGATTCCCTAGCACTGAACTAGAGCAGTCAAAGCGGTCTCAAACTGGATTATTTATGTAGTGTGTTTGGACTAAAGTCTGTATTACAAACATCAATTTAGTAAAATGACCAATGTTAATAAGGCAATTGTTGTCACTGTTGCTGCATCCTGCATCACATTTCCCTTGATCTCACTTTCTACAATCCCACCCTGGCCATACGTAAAACTCTGGATAACATTACATGCATATGACAAAGTGGGGGAGAATCTACAGATGCTTATGTTGAAATACATTTGCGAATCTTTAAGGGGCTATAGGACTTTGTTCTTTTAGATCAAAGGTCAGCATCTGTGGCCCTCCAGATATTGTTGGACTACAATTCCTATCAATTCTAGCTCCCAACTGCTGAGGGATTATGTGAACTGCAGTGCCCATCCCTGTTCATTCATTCATTCAATTTATATCCCGCCTTTATCCAACACAGGATCCACCTCTTGGCACAACAAGGAAGGTGTCGACAATGTTTCATGCAAAGCCTGCTGTTTGTTCAATCATATGTGCGATCAACCTCAAACACCTCCAGCCAAAAGTTCAAAACATTTGGTTGGACATAGATGCCATGTGTTCTTTCTTGACAGCCTGAAATATCTATTATCCTACTTACTGCTATCTAAAATCCTGTCAATGCTCTCCTTTTGTATTTGCTGCTCAGAAACACGAGTATGTGCTTTGCTTGTTTGGCTCTTTTTAAATTAATTGAAGGGAATGAAATATTTTATAAATAAAAGTTAAAAGTAACAAATATTTTAGTATTTACTTATCAGATACTTTTTATCATGCTGTTTCTTCAAGCTCAAAGTAGCAAATATTTCTCACCTTATCCCGCACAACAATGTTATAGGATGGGCCAGGTGAAGTGTGTATGACTAGCCCCAAGTCACCAATGGAGTTTTATAGTTTGGGGGAACTACCACTTGGATCTCCCAGGCAGAGCTTAAAAATGACTTTTAAGAAGAATAAATAGAATGACAAGTTCAAGTCTTCTGTAACTCAGCAGTGGCAGGGTAATGCTCTGGGACCACTGGCCAACCATGGATGGGTTGAGCATGTCATTATATTCATTAATTTTACAAGTAATTTTCCAAACCATCCTCTCAAATCCTACATTATTAGCTACAAAATTTTCAGCATCCATTCATTACTGGACGCATGTGCCAGAATGTATTTTCCTCCTAAGGCCTCCTGGGTTATAAGCTATTCCAACACCAGTCTCAACCTTCATGTGTAATTGTCTCCTCACCTGATTTGCTTCCAGGTAGGATTTGCAGTTCTCTAGCAGTTTGTTCATTTGTCCATGGCTCTTCCTCTGGCTCAATTTTGCAGATGAGCTCTGGTTCCTCAACAGGCAACCCTGTGAAGGAGTGGGCAAAAGATGGACAAGACCTGTTTTTGATGGCAACATGAGCCATGCTTATTAAAATGAAATGGTTCTTCACAGCTTTGTCCTAGACCTGAGGTGCAAAGAATGTTATAAATATTAAGGGGAGGGGGTATTCTTACCGAGCAAAGCCACGGATGTATATTTATTCGGCATGATGACACCACAGCACAACTTTCTTTGGTTCAGGCCCAAAAAGGCTCCCTGGTGAAGTCCACCACTACCTTCTCAAAAACCAGCACCATCCAGAACACAAGAGGCTTGGATTCTCCTGCCACAGCCTTGTCCTAAGAACTGTAACATGTGGAGGGTGGGGGGAAAGCAAAGAAAAACAGTGATTCATCTGGGAGCAGCTGATACTGTGGTATTGTTGAACCTAAGCAGGTATGCACATAATCAGTGTATGGATGGGACACCATAATCTGGAGAGATGGTTGGAGAACCTGCAATGCCCTTGAATACTAACTGCTCTAAGGCATGAAGGAAGCTGTGGTCCAACAACGATCCCACTCATCTATCCACCAACCCTGAAACAAAGGAAAAACAGAAGAGAAGGCTCCAGAGGACAGGAGTAGAGCAAAGAGACTGAAACTGCAGAAAAGAAAAGCAGATGTTGGTTAAACTTTAGGGGACATGTCCTGACCATAAGAGCTGTTTGACAGTAGAACCAAACCTCAGCAAGCAGCAGATTCTCCTCCACCAGAAGAATTTAAACAGAGGCTGGAAAGCCATCTGTCAAGGATGTGGTAGTGACACATTCACTGCATAGGGGTTAAACTGGATGTTATCAAAGGTCCCTTGCAACTCTGTGACAATCCTACGGTACAAGAATTTTATTGAACCTAAATTGCCAGAACCTGGTCAATGAGTAAGTGGAAAACTACCTGGAAATCAGAGTTTGGGGAAAGTTACTTTTTTGACAATTTCCAGAATCCCATAGTCAGCTGTAGCCCTTTAAAAAGTCATTTATCCAAGCTCTGATAAGAATTATGTCATTACACTTTGAGGTCCATAGAAGAAAACATGACATAAAATAAGTAGAATTGATATCACTAAGGATGTTCATGGCCACTTCATTTTATCCCCATAATAGCCAAGTGAGGTAAGGTTGCTAGAGTCTGACTAGCCCAGTGGTTCTCAACCTTTGGTGTTCCAGATTATTTGGATTTCAGATCCCATAATTCCTGACTATTGGCCAAGTTGGCTGGAGCTTCTGGGAGCTGAAGTCCAAAACAAATGGAAGACCAAAAGTTTGTAATCAGCGGACTTGTCCAAGGTTACCAAGTATGTTTCACGACTGAATGGAGACCAGACCTGAGTCGCTCCAGTAGTCTAACCCAGACTTCTCCAATGTAAGGCCTTTCAAGGGCACTGGACTATAAACCCTGTCACCTCCAAATACTGGGGACAATAAGAGCCATGGCCCAACATATCTGGAACGTGCCAGGTGTGGGGGGAAGGGGGCTTAATCATACCAGCTCTGATGAATTGTTCCAGTATTGATTGACCTGAAACATAATCCCAAGAAATCCAAGTTGGACATCCAGTCTATTCTCTTATCCAGGATTCCTGCCAGCCAGCTAGCTGGTTGCTCTCAACACAATCCAGACTAGTTGAGCAAAAGAAGAAAGATTTAAGATTTAAACCTCAGCATTACATGACTTGCTTAATGTCAAGACCCCAACCATTTCAGAGTGCTTTTCTTTGTTCAGGTACTTCTAAGTGCTACAAAAACCTGCAAAGCTGGTTCGCCATGGGAAGGGGGAGACAGGGAGGGCTCTTCCACACCAACTCTGACTTTCTGACAATATCATTGTCTACACTCTGTTACTGCCTTTAGCAGTAAAGGTGTCTTGAATCACACCTTACCAATGGTTTTCATCAGGTTCAAGAATCAACATGAGACACACAGAAGGCTGTCCTGAGATGGAAGAAATTCAGGGCAGGACATGTAGCAGAGTGTATGTGGGGAAGGAGGTAGCCTTATTTAATAGTAAGAGCATGGTTTCTAATCCTCTCTGACGATGAGGTTGTAACCAAACCCTAATTTTCAATTTTTGAAATAAAAAACAGGGCTGGAGGCATAATGGGAATACAGAGGTGGCGGTGCATGCTTTCGTTCCAAACATCTGGAGGCAGCACAGCACTTGCATTTTGTCATTATTTTCTGTTAGCACCATGGTCCATTCATTCCTCTTATCATCTCTGATCAAATAAACCTGCAGGATTTTGCTTCAGAAACCTGTGAAACCTGCTCTATCAGGCCTGACAATGGAGTAAAAGAAACAAATGTGCACACCTACACATCTTGGGGAAGGATGACTCTGTCATACTGCCTTCATTAATCTTAAATGAACATAACAAAAATAAAAATGAAAATAATGACAAAATATGAATAAAATAAAGATCGGTGTCTTTCTCTAGCCAATCATCCATCCACACTTTTAAAAAAAACAGAACACACAATACAGTATAGGGAAAAAAGGGTGGAGGTGGGAACAGGCTGCATCTGCACTGCAGAAATAATGCAGTTTGACATTGCTTTAACTGCTATGGCTCAATGCCATGAAATTCTGGTGCTTGTAGCTTTATGAGGCATTTAGCCTTCTCTGTGAGAGAGCTCCGGTGACACACAACAAACTGCAGTTCCAAAGATTCCACTGGCATTGAGCCACAGCAGTGGAAGTGGTGCCAAACTGCATTATTTCTGCAGTGCAGATGCAGTCTCAGAGAACCATTTGTCCACTTACCTAGCAAAAGCTCCACTGAACTCAGTGAAGCTTGCTTCTGAGTAAACTCAGGACTGAGCTGTAAGAGAAGACCTTCGGTCAGAGACAAGTAGAGGTGCAGACATCAATGTTTTCTTAAAAGAATATGAAGAAAAGGGAACAGGATGCATTAATAATCCCACTCACCAGCAACCACATTTTATTTGCCCATTCACCCAAAAGAAAAAAACAACACGTGTTCAGGCAAGCCATCTGGATGGATTTAATCCAGAATTAAGCAGGACCAACCTGACCATTCAAGCTTCCCCAGAAAGCAAGTCCCATTGAATTCAACAGGGCCTTCTCCTGCAGAGACACTCACAGGACTGTAATGCAAATTGATATAGGCTGAGTCTCTCTTCTCCGGAATCCAAAACTGCTCCAAAATTCAAAACTTTTTTCATTGATGGCTGAGATAGTGACCCTTTTCTGATGGCTCAATGTATGCAAACTCTGTTTTGTGCGCAAAATTATTACAAAATATAGGTATAAAATTACCTTCTGGCTAGGTTTATATGGCTTATAAGAAACATATAATGAATTTTGTGCTTCGACTTGGGTTCCATCTCGAAGATATGTACATGCACAATTTGTGTGTATATATAACACACAGTATACAGAAATACAGGTGTTCCCAAATCCCAAACACTTGGGATCCCAAGCATTTTGGATAAGGGAGATCCAACCTTTATATTGATAATTCACAAGCAAAATCAACCCCTATTTTGGATAAGGGAGACTCAATCTGTATATTGATAATTGATAAGGAAAATCAAGCTCTATTTCGGATATGGGAGACTCAACTTATATATTCATAATTGACAAGCAAAATCAACCTCTATTTTTGGATATGGGAGACCAAACCTGTATATGGATAACTGACAAGCAAAATCAACTTCTATTTCAAATGAGGGAGACTCAACCTGCATATTGATCAGTGATAAGGTAAATCAACCTCTATTTCAGATAAGGGAGACTCAGCTTGTATAATGATAATTGATAAGGAAAATCAAGCTCTGTTTTGAATAAGAGAGACTCAACCTATATACTGATAACTGATAAGGAATATCAACCTCTATTTTGGATTAGGAAGACTCAACCCGTATATTGATAGCTGACCAGCAAAATCATCCTCTATTTCGGATAAGAGAGACTCAACCTATATATTAATAATTGATAAGGAATATCAGACTCTATTTTGGATAAGAGAGATTCAACCTATATATACAGTATTGATGTTTCTCAAGCAAAATCAACCTCTATTTCAGATAAGGGAAACTCAATCTGCATATTGATCACTGATATATTGGTAATCCACAAGCAAATTCAACATCTAATGTCCCGAGGCATTAGATGCTGATGTCCCTTAAGCAACTTTCCCTTACCTTTTTGACTTTAACTGGAAGCAAACTGGATTTTTCTTTTGGTAGAAAGGAAGGAAGGGATGATTCACAGTATTATATTATACTGTATTCTTTCCAATATTATATTGTTGTTGTTGCTGCTGTTCTTCTTAAGATCACCAGCAGCACCCACTTTTTTTGGGGGGGGGAAGCTTCCCTTCAGCCTTGAATCTTCAAAGAGACTGGATTCCTGGAAGGATTAAAAAGAAAGACATATATATCACAAATATAAATATTTGCTGGGTAAATAATTTTAAAAAGTCAATTTTTTTCGTATTCGTTTTTGTTTGGGGATGCTGAGAAAACGAGTCAATTGGGTCTAAAATTAAAATGAAAACCCGTGTTGAGGGGAGAAGACACGCGTCAATGCATTCACACGAGCATCGAGTCAAAGATGCCGCATTTCCTGTGAAAAAAGGATGACTCACGCCTTCCCCCAAACCCCCTTTTTTTGTCCTAGACACATACCTCTTTATTATTATTAATATTATTATTATTAATTATTATTAGTTTTATTTGAAAGCAGTGAGGCTCTCAATGGATTCGTGGAGAGAAGCAGCCGTCGGTTGCAGTTGTAATGGCGGCCTTCTTCTCCTCCTCCTCCTCCTCCTCCTCGTCGTCTTCGTCGCCTCAGAGGAAGTGAAGCGGTCGAAGGCGGTTCGAGAGAGGGCACGTCCACACACACTCACACACACATTCACACAACAGGGAACGTTAGAAAGGAATACCACACATAACACAATTCTCCATCCCCCCCACACACACTTAATTCTTCGTCGTGGCTTCCCCTGCTAAGGCCGCCTGGGGGTTGTAGTTCAAGGGAGGCAGCGGCGCCATTAATGGAATGGGTGTCATGCCGCGCAAAAAACTACCACTCCCAGAGTTCCTCGCGAGAGAAAAAATATCCTCTCTTTCTCCTCCTTTTCTCTACCAGCTCAGCCAGTTTTGGAACCGGTTTTGTGTTTGCAGTGTAGATGTCTGAAAAGGGGGGGGGGGTGGAGGACGGAGCCTGGAAGGCGAGGGTGGGGATTATATATTACACACACACACACACACACACACACACCACATATATATGAAACCTAGGTATTGTTCTGTTATTTTGTTTTCTTATATCCTGCCTTTCCCCAATTTAGGGATCAGTGATAGGGAAACAATATGCATAATATATTATATATACTGTATATATATCCCATACCGTATCCATTTTATCTTTGAAATATTTTTTAATTTTATATGTGTGTATAAAATTATATATATATATATTAGTTGTGTGTGTTGTGTGTGTATAATATATATATGCACACATTTTAAATAATAACATTTATATAAAATATAAAAAATATATTGTTTCTGTGTATATAAAATATATGTATATACAACATGTATATATAATATACAAATATAATACATATAAATATAAACTAAATATATTTGTGTGTATGAAACATATATATATCTACACGCACCATAATATTATTATTGCATATTAAAATATAAAACTATATATGTGTGTATATAAAACTTATATATAGATACAACACACATATTTTATACATATATTATATATACATATACAATTAAAATATAAAAATGTGTGTAAAAATTATATATATATATATATACACACACACACAAAAATATAAAATTGAATATGGATATGATGTACTCTCTCTCTCTCTCTCTCTTCTCTATATATATATATATAGTATATATATATATTTGTGTGTGTGTGGTGTATATATATATATATATATATATATAAATGGATACGGTATGGGAAGGACCATGTCCCCTGAGGAGAATTTGAGGTTGTGAGGGGGAGGAGAGAGAAAGAGCCTCATAGGCTGGATCCGCACTGCAGAAAATGCGTTTGGCAGCCCTTTAATGCCCTGGCCATCTTGCGGAGTGTCGGGTTGTAGTTCTTCGTGGAGCCAGGGCTCCCTGGCGGAGAGCAGAGCTGGTCGCCAAAGAACTACAACCCCAGGGTGCCATCGCATTGTTAAAAGTGGTGCCAAGAGAAATTTCTGCAGTGCGGATGCAGACCTAGGTGACCTGGCATTGGAGGAGGGGGAGAAGAAAGAGAAGGAGAAAGGCAGCTTCATTCTGGAAGGACACAGCCATGTTTTGTGTTGGAGATATTTCCATCCACACACACACACCACACACACACACACATATATATAGGGGCAGGAGATATCTTTCTTCTCCTCTTTTCCTCTTTCTATATGAACAGGATATCTATACTATCATCTTATATCTCTCTATCTCTCCCATCTCTCTCCTTTGCCTTATGCACTGGATACCCAGAGATCTGAGCAGAAACTAGAGGACTGCCAGTGTGTGTATGCATGTTTATGTGTGTTTGTCTGTGTGTGTATGTGTGTGTGTATATATAATATTCAGTCATATACACACATATATGTGTATGTAAATGTCTAACAATTTGTAAGTTGCTCGGAAGCCTTTTGCCTGAAGAGCGAGGTATAAATAATAATTATTTAATATTATATGGGGGGGGGGCGGGGAAATATAGGGCATCGAAGAAAAATGTGGGACACTAAACACTCACATAAAGGTAAACCCATGCTGCTTAGACATGCTCAAAATGGAGGATGTTTCTGGCATTCTCCTGGACAGAAAAGGTTGAAATGGGAGCATGTCTAAATGGAGGAGTTTTTGGAATTCCTTCTGAACAGAAAGTTGAATTGTAGGACATTCCTGGAAAAAAGACGATGTCTGGTCACTCTCAGTGTCATTGAATTCCCAATATAGTACCCTTTCAAGCCAGTGCCCTTCATGCGTTGAATTACAAATCCCATCACCCACTGTGGCTGCAGTGAGTGGGACTGATGGTGTTGTAGTCAATGTATTTGGAGAGCCCCAGATAATTGGCGACTGAGGCAACAGAGTGTGGGCTCAGGAGGGGCTCCACTGCCATTTCAGACTTATGGGAACAATGCGTGAGGCGAACCTATCATGGCATTTTTCCCCCTGGGGTTGAGATAGTGATTCGCCCAAGGTTTTCATGGCGGGGTGGGGGAACTCGAACCCAGGTCTCCAGAGTCATAGTCCAACACACAACCCCTATGGCTCTGTGGGGGCAATGAGTACCCTCCCTCTATGAGGGTCTGAAGGGGAAACTGAAGGCAGAGATGGGCATCAGGAGTCCTCATGGGTCAGGGTGACCAGAGGGCCTCCTTTTCCAGGACATGTCCTCCATTTCCACTTCCTCCTATCTAGAGGAGGAATTCTTAAATGTCCTCCATGTTGAGGCTGACAAGAAGCACTGAACTCACATTTCTCCATGCAGAGAGGAGGAGGGACGGCTGCACTTGGGGGTCCGGCAACAATCCGGAATCAATCTGGTAGTGCGTCTCACTACCAAAAGATCCGGATCGTTGTTGGTACCCCACCAAAAAACAGGTAAATGGGTAGTGTGATGAGGCATTAATGGATGTGGACAAGATGGAGCATGTCCAGAGCAGGGTGACCGAAATGGTGAGAGGTCTGGAAACCATGCCTTATGAGGAGAACTTAGGGAGCTGGGGATGTTTAGCTTGGAGAAGAGATGGTTAAGGGGTGGTATGATAGCCCTGTGTAAGTATTTGAAGGGGTGTCCTTCTGGAAAAAGTTTGTTTTCTGCTGCTCCAGAAACTAGAGTTTATCACATGGGGAAACTTGGAAGCTTAAAAGGGTAAAAGAATAATATCCAGTGTATTAGGCACAATTGCGCCCTTGGTTTTCACACAACGTTGTAACACACCACTAAGAATCCAATCAGAAAGAGTCATGAACCAGCAATTAGTCATTTTTGAAAAAACATCATGAATTCATTCTGTTTCATTCATGATATCACTTTTTTGCGCAATTGCTCTAGTGTGAAAGCTGTTGGCGGTTTATTACGGGATTCTCACAGTTTTTGTAGTTGTTTGCCAGATTTTTCCATGGTCTTTGGGGCGAGTTTACTTCCGGGTGCTGCATTTTAGCAGCATTTAATCTACTTTTAAAACTTTCCATCTTTTGGGTAATGTTTTCTTTTACTTAAGCTGGATACCATTCTGGGAAAGTAAGGGACAGTACAGTACATTTTTATAAAGAAAATGGTGTAATAAATTGTTTATTCCTCTGGGTGATTTTGTTTGCGGCCAAGTGTGCCTGGTGGATTCTGCGCACACACGCAGAAACATGATTCCCAAATCATCAATGGGATTTACAAGCATCTGTGTGAAAACCAAATGTGCGTTCTACCCTCTTTCTTGCTTTAGTAATGAGCCTCTAAAGACTCCCCTGCATAAAAAACAAAAAATGCCTATGCGGAGCCCCATTTAAGTGAATGGGGCTCGTGCATGTGGTGGCGTGCCAGTGCGGCGGTGCACGCGCGCCATGGGTGCACACCTCATTTGTCCCTATGGGACGCGCCGCCCCTTCCTCCCGCACAGCTTTCAGCCTCTTTTCTGCGTTTGAAAATCATTCACACATTGCGCACTCTTGTAGCATGCAGAGTTAAATCATTATCGGGATAGAGGTACATATAGTCCCCGTGTGATAAATTCCTAGGACATGAAGCAGTGGATTCGAACTACAGGAAAAGCAGTTCCACTCAACATTGGAGAATGGTGGAGTCCTCCATCCTTGGAGGTCTTAAACAGAGGCTGGATGACCATCTGTCAGGTATGCTTTGATTGTGTGTTCCTGCATGGCAGAATGGGTTTGGACTCAATGGCCTTTGGGGTCTCCTTTAAATCTATGATTCTAGCAGAAGTCTCCTTTAGCTATTCAAAAACAGGTGATGTTAGAGATGAGGCACATGGCCCCAAAGATGCACTTGCCTGCCCCTGTGCTTAATCCAGAAGCCTCCAGGCCCCAATTAGTTCCCAGCTCACATAGGTCAGAAGCTATTCACACAGTCACACGATATGAATAAAGCGCTGTATTCCACTTCAATTGCCATGGCAACATCCCATGGAATCCTGGAGATTGTAGTTTAGTGAGGCACTAGAGTTCTATGGCTGAGACTTTTCAATGCCCCTGCCAATCCCAGGATTCCATGGCATGTTTCCATGGAATGTAGCTCTATAACTGTGTCTTGGGAATGGGCTCTGGTCTAAAATTGCCAGAGAATGGGGCACTGGCATGCTGAGGTGACAAATGGTGGGCCCACTGCAGAGAATAATTCAACTTTTCAAGCTTTCATGATATCAGAAAGCAACAAGATGGTGTGCTGAAAACTAGCTTAGGGGAAATTTTATCCCAACAATTTGTTTGGCATGTGCATTTTCTGGTTCTTTTTCTGGAAGTATGATTCCTCCCTGAACCCCATTACGTACGTGGCTTAGTCCACCCTATTTTGCCTTTATAAGCCGGGTCTGAAGCCTCTCACTGTCAATTTCCAAACAAAGAAAGTACTAAATACGTTTTTTTTCTCCCTGTCTCATAATACCTGAACTCAGGGTTATTCACTGAAATTTTGGGACAGCCAACAAAAGTAACTTCTTCTCACAATGCATAATCTGTGGGATTTCTGTGTCACAAGTCGTGATGGTTTTAGAGTTGCTAAATTGAGCTTTTTTTAAAAAAGGATTGTATAGATCCACAGAAATTTCACTTTAACCACACAATACTGTGTACATGTAAACACATTAGGTGGTGTGTATGATATTAAGAAGCCCAGGTGGCGCAGTGGTTAAATGCTGGTACTGGAGCCACAAAGTTGTGAGTTCAATCCCAGGGCTCCAAGGTTGACTCAGCCTTCCATCCTTTCGTAGGTCGGTTAAATGAGTACAGTGCTACCTCGGGTTACGAAATTAATTCGTTCCGCCGTTCCGTTCGTAACCCGATAATTTCGCAACCCGAAAAGGCTTTCTGTTAGCGCTGGAAAGCCGCTAGCCGCGCTTTGCGTTTGAATTTCGCGCCGAAATAAATTTCGTAACCCGAAAAAAATATCGTAACCCGGAACAGTTTTTTCCAATCTAACTTTTTCGTATCCCGGAAATTTCGTAACGCGATCATTTCGTATCCCGGGGCACCACTGTACTCAGCTTGTTGGGGGCAATTGGCTTACAAACTGTAAACCACTTAGAGCAGGGGTAGGCAACCTGCGGCCCACGGGCTGGATGTGGCCTGGCAAGGCCTTGGGACCGGCCCCAGCCCGGTCCTGCCCCCGATTGCCGCCGGGGCCTTTGGCCTCTCGCGCGCAGGGGCAATTGTCTATAGACGCCTCAGAAACATGCATTTATATTAACATTTTTTTTAAAAATCAGCAAATTTTTTTTGCGTGTCCTCCACTTTTTTAAAAAAAATGTCCACCATTTGAAAATGTTGCCCTACATTTGTCCCGGTTTATTTATTTATTTATTTTTAAAATTTTTATTTATTTGGCTTCGGCCCCCCAGTTGTCTGAGGGACAGCAACCCGGCTCCTGGCTCAAAAAGATTGCCTACCCCTGACTTAGAGAGTGCTGAGTTCACTGATAGCCCTGTTATCCCAAATTGTGCGACCATTAGGGACAACATGATTTGAGATCCCACATTTTTTCATATCCATGGGGGGAGGCACCTTCGGATATGAAGGTCTGGTTGTAATATTAATGTTGCTAGTTGTTAAAGTTACAGCTATTACTATTGCATTCAGTGATATATAGGAATTATGATTTATGAGTTATGTTAGTACAAAAAACATTACTATGGGTGGTGTGGTACGGGAGGAGGTCAATGGAGGTGAGGTGACACCATGAGTTACTACATCGGGTGACACCAACCCAGCAGTTGAACACTGTGCAAAACAGGATGCTAGGTTAGATACAGGACTTTGGTTTGATCCAGCGTGGCTCTTACATTTATGAGAAAGAACTTCTTGAATGAAATCTTATATATGCCAGTTCATTAAGGTTTAATCTGCACTGTAGGAATAGTGCAGTTTAGCACCACTCTAACTGCCATGGCTCAATGCTAAGGAATTCTGGGATTTGTAGTTTTGTGAGATATTCAGACTTCCCTGTCAGAGAGCTCCGTTGTGTCACAACAAACTACAAATCCCAGGAATCCGTAGGATGGAGCCATGGCTGTAAAGTGGTGTCAAGCTGCATTATTTCTGTAGTGCAGATTAGACCTAAATGTATGAACGATTCAAAGCATTTAATCTTCCAATAAGAGGAACATTTAGGTGATGAACAGGATGACCAGATGTCCTAACCACAAAGGAAGATGAGGCACTGCAAAATGTAGGGCATTCAAGAAAAATGTTGGACATTACCAAACAAAAGCTAAAAACACTCATAGGAATGTACATTTATGCTTCTTAGTCATGGCCAAAATAGAGGACATTTTGGAATTCCTCCTTAAGGCTGAAATGTAGGATGTGTCCTGGAAAAGGAGGACGTCTGGTCACCCTGGGTGACGAATGCTTTTTCATCCAAGCACAGACCAGAGCTGTCCCTGCTTAGTTTCCAAGATCAGATGTGATCTGGTGCCTTTAGGGTATTAAGGTCTCTGGTGCCTTTACCGCATCGTTTGCCTGATGAAAAAGCCAGTCGAAAGCTTGCATGAAATGTTTTGCCCATAAAGGTATGGCTGTTTTGTGGGTTTTGTTTTAGCTCATTATTTGAATAGAAATGTATCTCTGAATGTCCAGCAGGTGGCAGCAGATACAAAGGAAGATGCCATTGTGTGTTTATGTGCTGGTCATCTGCCAATTTATGACTACCCTATGAATTTCATAGGGTTTGTTGGTTTTGTTTTGTGTTTTAGCAAGGAATATTTAGAGATGCCAGTTTCTTCCTCTGAAAAATAGCCTACATCACCCAGTGTTTGTTGGTAGGCTCCCATCCAAACAGGGTTGCCCCTCCTTAGCTCCCAATATCAGACAGGATCTGGTGGCTTTGGGGTATTTAGGGCATTTAACCAAGATAGTAAAATAATAATAATAAAATTTATTTATATTTCCCACTTCTCCCTTCGGATCGATTGCTTGGTTAAAAAGTGTGGTTGTGGTGGTCCAATAGAATGGTCCCAAGTCTTGGATATGGTGAAATGGTTATTGTGAAAGATGGCGAGATCATTCCACCCCTTAATTACACATAAAACTTGTTGCCCTCCAGGTCTGTTGGACTGCAACTCCCAGATTATCTTGGCACAGGAAAGAACATCAACAATCTGAGATGTGTGGGTTACACCACACTACTATCAGAAAACACCACAGACTTGGAACAATTACTAAGGAATGTAAAAGTAAAAGTGCAAAGGCAGGCTTAATGCTGAACCTAAAGAAAACAAAAATAATGACCACACAGGAACTACATAAGTTCAACCTGGACAATGAAGAAATGGTTACTAATGAGATGGAAGGATTGGAAGATTGAGGAGGATAGATACTAGAAGATTTAGTGTATTGTAGAAGGCAAGAGAAAATAGCTGAAGGTCTGTGTATGTCGTAGGCAGAAAGAAGGAAGGAATAGAGGTAGAAGGAAGGTATGAGAGGGACGAGAGAGTAATGCGAGAGAAACTAGAAGGAAATAAGTGGGTAAGGTAAGAGATTTTTGGATAGAAAGAAACTGAATAAAATATTTAATAAAATATTTTAAAATTAAAACAAAGAAAATAAATTGAAATAGTTAAAGAATTCCCCTACCTTGCATCAAACATTGATCAGAATGGAGACTAGTCAGGAAATCAGAGACTGTGAAGGGGAAGGGCAGCTATGAACGACCTAGACAAGATCATAAAGAGTAAAGATATACAACTGAACATGAAAGTTAGAATCATCCAATCCATTGTATTTCCTATTACCATGTACAGATGGACAGTGAAGAAAGCAGATAAGAGAAAAATCAATTCATTGGAGATGAGGGACTGGAGAAGAGTGCTGAGGAAAACGTGGATGTTCAAAAAGACAAACAAATGGGTCCTTGAACAGATTAAGCCTGAACACTCTCTGGAAGACAAGACGATTAAAGTGAGGCTGTTTGTAGTTTAGCCACATCATGAGAAGGCATGACTCATTAGAAAAAAACAATAATGCTAAGGAGTTTATCACATGAAGATCGGGAGTTTATTCCGTGAATATTCTGGAAAAATTATGCAAAACAACGTCACATGACATCGCACAAAACCTGCCATTAAAGTGGCCACAAAGAAACATTAACATGCATCTTTTTACTTTCGGGATTTCAGTGACAATGCATTTCCAATATCATTTATTTGCATAATTGCGTGTGATAATCATTCTCTCAATTGCCTGCCATTTTTGTTTTATTTGCAGGATGCTTTTGATGTGCTTCAATCTCTCTTTAATGCCAAAATTAGCCCCAGTCTGATAAACTCCTAAGAAACATTGAAAGCAGCAGAAAGAGAGGTAGACCACACGCTAGATGGACATACTTAATTAGGGAGGTCAGGGGTATGAATTTACTGGACTTAAGCAGAGCAATGGAGGACAGGGAGTCTTGGAGATGTCTCATCCACCGGGTCACCATGAATCAGGGTTAACTCGAAGGCCATTAACAACAAAAACAAAAGGACCTACAGTGGGAGTGTAGTGCAGAACATCTGGAGAGCATCATGTTGCCCATGCTTAAAGCTTGAAAGTTCATAATCAATTGTAGGAGATTTGGGGAAAGATGCTTTTCTTGCATGTCTGTATCACTGACAAACATCCCCTCATTTTAATAAATCCTCCATCACATGCTGCAACGTGGACATTCCTGAAAAGGTTACATCGCTGGAAAAGTAAATTGAAGTGCCAAGTTAAAGCTGCGGGCATGCTATCTAAAACGAGGTTAATGTTTAGCTTCATAATGTGTAAATGAAGGACAGGGTCAGGCTACACTGCTCTCTGGTTGGCAGTGGTTGTCAGAATTTCTGTTTCCTGGCAATGAAAAGCTGGGTTAGATGTGTCCAATCTGATCCATCACCACTGAAAAAATATGGTGATATTTGTTTCAATTGTGGATCCTTATCTTTTGTTCATAATGTTTGTTTTTAATCCTGTCTAATTGTATTTTGCAGCTTTAGTTTGGTTGTACTCTGCCTTGGATAATTTATAGATCTCTGAAATATGAGTACTGGAACATAAGCTTATCAATATCCAAGGCCAGGGGGTGCCAGGAATTTACACTGCACCAGGTGACATCCTAAGTGGGTGTGTATGTGACACCACTGCTCCTCAAACGTCTGCCCTTTGGCAGAAAGGAGCTGTGGCATTTGCCTGTTAAAATGCTGTAAGAGATGGTGTGAGTGGTGTGAGAGGAGAAAGGAGAGTCCCCAGGGTTTTAAAAAAATTATTATTAAATTAAAATGTCAAATTTCAATATATATATATATATATATATATATTATTTTTAAAATTAAATTTTCTTTAAAAACATCACATTTACCTAAAATTTTACTTTAACCACATGGGACTATGTATATGTAAGCACATTTATGCTGTGCATATGATATTGGGATTTAAAGGTATAAGTTTAATTTTGCTAGTTGTTTATGTCACAGCTATTACCAAGGCATTCAGTGATATATGGGGATTACAATTTATGAGTAAATTAGAATGAAAAATATGATTAAAGATTTTGTATGGGTGTAGTATGAGAAGAGGTCAATGATGTTTGTGTGTAAGACACCATGAATTACTGTCCCAGGTGACACCAACCCTAGTGATGTCACTGTTTAGGACAACTGCCAATGATAGTCAAGCAGGTAGTAGTAATATCAGGGTGGACATGTCAAAGCATCATTATCAAATTTGCAGATGACATCAAATTAGGAGAGGTAGCTAATGCCACAGAGGAGAGGGTCAACATTCAAAGTGACTTTAATGGATTAGAAAGCAGGGCCCAAACTAACAAAATGAATTTCAGCAGGGAAGATATTACACTTAGGCAGAAAAAAAATGAAACCTACAGATATAGGATGGGGGATATCTGGCTTGACAAGAGTACATGTGAAAGGGATCCAGGAATCCTAGTAGACCACAAGTTGAAAAGTTGAGTCAACAGTTCAATAACATCAAAAATCTACCAAACAGTGTTACATTTATTACACCAACCAAAATGCACAATATACATGTTGCAAACTATCAAAGCTTTCAAACTGGCCTCTTCATCAAGCAAGGTGTTAAAACCATACAGGAGAGAAAAAAGTAAAGATATTAGTCATAAGCAGGGATAGGCAACCTGCGGCCCGCGGGCCGAATGCGGCCCGGCAAGGCTTTGGGACCGGCCCCAGCCCAGTCTTGCCGCCGATTGCCGCCGGAGCCTTTGGTCTCTCGCGTGAGGGTGTGGGGCCTTTGGCCTATCAGGAGGAGGCGGGCAAGGGGGGGCAAGCGGTGGGCAAGGGGGGAAATTGTCTATAGAAGCCTCAGAAACATGCATTTATATAAACATTTTTTTAAAAAATCAGCAAATTTTTTCACGTGTTCTCCACTTTTTTTTAAAAAAGTGTCCTCCATTTGAAAATTTTGTCCTATATTTGTCCCGGTTTATTTATTTATTTAAATTTTTAAAAAATTATTTCATTGTTTATTTTTTGGCTTCGGCCCCCCAGTTGTCTGAGGGACAGCAACCCGGCCCCCAGCTCAAAAAGGTTGCCTACCCCTGGTCATAAGCCTGTATTTTGCTGTTTTTGTTCTTAGTTCTGATGGTATGGAGGGGGGGTATCTCTTGCAGGCTCCTAACTCCTCCTTCTGGCCATGTGGCTACTGGGAGATTCTCAGTCCAGAAATTGTAACATCCATTCGCAACTTCCTTTGCAATCCAGTATGTCTCCATCAGTCCAGTATGTTTCCTGGAGTCAACAGTGCGATGCAGCAGCTAAAAAAGCCAATGTGATTTTAGGCTGCATCAGTAGAAGTAATTCTGCTCTGGTCAGGCCCCACCTGGAATCCTGTGTCCAGTTCTGGGTGCCACAATTCAAAAAGGACATTGAGAAACTGGAACATATCCCAAGGAGGGTGACTAAAATGGTGAAGGGTCTGGCAACCATGTCCTATGAGGAACGACTTAGGGAGCTGGGGATGTTTAATCTGATGAAAAGAAGGTTAAGAAGGGACATGACAGTTCTGTTTAAATATCTGAAGTGATGTCAGACTGAAGATGAAGCAACCCTGTTTTCTGTAGCTCCAAATAGGACCTGGAGCAAACCACAGGAAAAGAGATTCCACCTCGACATTAGGAGAAACTTGCTGACAGTAAGAGCTGTTTGACGGTGGAATATGCTGCCTTGGAGAGTGGTAGAGTCTCGTTTTTGGAGGTTGTTAAACAGAGACAAGGTGGCTATCTGTCAGGGGTGCTTTGCTCATGTCTTCCTGCATGGCTGGGAATTGGACTTTATGGCCCTTGAGGTCTCTTCTCTTCTCTCTTCCATGACTCTATGATTCTATGTTACCATAGATTCTATGACTAATTTTCACTGACCTGCCTGGGGAATCTAAAACAGCATGAGCATCATGTGGCTTTCCATATGTTGTTGAACTATAACCCCCAACTAGGGATTCAGGTACCTGCAATCCAATATCATATCATAAAATCATAGAGTTGGAAGAGACCACCTGCATGTAGAGTTTTTCTGTGCCAATGTGAACCAGTGGCAAGCGTGAGCCATTGGCTGCTGGTCCACAGAGAGAAACTCCAGTTGTAGCCAATGGGCAGAAATCTAGTACTGGTCCATATCACATTAGGAAACCCCCCAGAAAAAACTGCTGGTCCCCTATATTAGATAGTATGAGAAACACTGCTCTATCCATCATGGCTAATGTAGGGCAAGGGGAGACACATGCACCACTGGTCTGGGTCAGTTTTCTCTTATGTAAAGGAGGACTATGCATAGACATTGGCACATGTATAAAACCCTCTTCTCACTCTGTTCAGCTCAGAGCTGGAGGTTGAACACTTGCAAATAATAATTATTTTTTTAATGTAAGGAGTTGTACTGCAGATCGGATGTGCCATGCTAAAAGTAGCAATGCCATGTCTGGGGAAGAGGGAGTAGAAGAAAAAGCTTTTTTTGGATTGAGCCATCTGTGACAAATCAATGCACTACTTATAAGGAGAGAAAGAGCTCTTTAAAAAGCTATTGTTTGTTCAATATGCAAATTGTATTAAATGGGATGACTGCTCTAGCGTGTGCTGTACTTGATTAAACTTTGATTTACATTGCTACCCTATTTAAGTAAGTACAACTTTTCAAACTTCAAAGGGGATGATTGTGTAAAATATTAACATGTTTTACTGGCTATAAACTTTTGTGCATGAAGCGGCTGCACTCCACAAAAGCTTAAGCCAAAGAAAAGTGTGAGTTTCTGAGATGCCAGAAAATGCTTTGTTTTTTCGCATCACAGCTTTAAAATTACTTATTGATGAGCAGTTTTGTCTATTGAGGAGTCACCCCATATATACAAAGAACAGGGCTATAGCTTGTGAAACCTTAAGTTGGAAGGAACTGGTTAGTCTTAAAGATGGCACAAGACCTCTCACCTTTTCATTTTTTTGTATACTGAAAGAAGCTCACATGGCTATCCCTTTGAAAAATGGCTATTTATAAGCATTATGTATCACCAGTGGTACAGTGGTTTGAGTGCTAGATGACAACTCTGGAGAACAGGGTTCGAATCCTCACTCAGCCATGAAACCAACTGGATGCCCTTGGGCAAGTCACACACTCTCTCAGCCTCAGAAGATGGCAATGGCAAGCCCCCTCTGAAGAAACTTACAAACTCGTGATAGGTTTGCCTTGAGGTTGCCATAAGTTGGAAACGACTGAAGGCACACAACAACAGTCACTTTATAATTTAACAAAGATCAACACCATCTTGCCTAAGAAAACACTATGAAAATCGTGGGGCTGCCATAAATCAACATGTGCACACATGTGCGTGCGCACACGTGCGCACGCACACACACACAGCCAAATAAGCTGAAAATGTGGTTTAAAAGAAGCCATTTGGGGAAACAAAATCTCAGTCCATCAGCATGGCATCAAACTGGGCCCTTTGAAATGTGTGAAGAAGCAAAGCAAGGTACTCTTTCAGTTGTCACAGAAGGGGATCAGCATTAAAAAAAAAACAGAACAACAAGTGTTGTTATTGTGTGTTTTCAATTAGTTTCTGAATTATGGTGGCCCTCTCATCGTCTTTTATTTCCCATCACCATGTATGGATGTGAGAGCTGGGCAGTGAAGAAGATTGATAAAAAGGAAATCAATTAATTTGAGGTGTGATGATGAGGATACCGTAGATTGCCAAAAAGACAAACAAATTAGTCCTTGATCAGATCAAGCCAAACTCTACCTGGAAGCCAAGATGATCAAACTGAGGCTGCCGTACTTTGGCCACATCGTGAGAAAGCACAACTCATTGGAAAAGACAATAATGCTAGGAAAGGCGGAAGGAGATAAAGACCGCATGACAGATGGTTAGACTCAATCAGGGAGGTCACCAGCCAGAACCTGCAGGACCTGAGTAGAGTGTCTCATTTATAGGGCCACCATGAGTTGAAGGCAGTTAACAACACAATCATCCTCCATACCCTAAAGCAGTTGTTCTCAAACTTTCATTCTTCAGATGTTTTGGACCTCTAGACCGCACAGAATCCCCGATTGTTGGCTAAACTGGCTAGGATTTCTGGGAGTTGAACACATGGAGGCTCAAAGTTTGGGGAAAGTAACCAGAGTTTGCCTGATCTTGGGAGCTGAGCAGGGTCAGCCCTGGTTAGTACTTGAATGGGATACCTCCAACGATTCCCAGGTGCTGTAGGCTATATTACAGAGGAAGGAACTAACAAAAGCATCCCAGAGTATTCCTTGCCCATGAAATCCTTATGAACTTCAAGGGGTTGCTATGAGTTAGAGCAGCAATTTCCAAACTTCGGTCCTCCAGATGCTTTTGACTTCAGCCCCCAGAATCCTTAACTATTGACCAAGCTGGCAGGGGCTTCTGGGAGCTCTAGTCCAAAACCCCTGGAGGCCCGAGTTTGGGAGTCACTTAGAGGCACAAACATATACAACCAATACTCTGTGGGTGAAAGAACTGAAGAAGAAAGAACTGAACCAGGGATTCAGCAGCCAGTTGGAGCTTCAGCCATATCGATCAATCAATGATGTTTGATTCTGCAGTATCTAATCATGTAGGCTCTTTCCAATTTCAAGGATCCAGTCAAAGACCCCACTTCTAGTTATGCGCTCTTGCATGTCTTTAAGTTATTCACCTAATCTCGTTGCTGTTTTTAGTTAAGGAATGTCCGGTTATTACGTCCGAACACTTGCTGCTGTTTTTGGCAGTTTTGTGCTTTAAAATCAAGCACAGCGATCTTCTTGGCCTGTTTTCTGGGAGGCAAGCCTCACTAAATTCTTGCTTCCAAGATTGCTGTCAAAACTATTCCCAGCCCAAAGGCACAAGGCCAGGATCAGAAAACACCAAAATCGGATTAAAATGCTCCTTTATTTTCTACTATCTCATTTTAGAAAAATACGTTGGCCAAGAAATGCTTGGGGGAGTTTGACCCAAGCCATCCTCTCTAAGAGGCAATCATTTCACCCTGTGTTCTGCTTTGTTGCTGGATAGACCAAGGCTGCATCCACACTGCAGAAGTAATCCAGTTTGATACCATATTCACTGCCATGGCTTAATGCTATGAGATCGTGGGAACTGTAATTTTTTGTGGCACCAGTGCTCCCTGATAGTAAAGGCTAAATGTCTCACAAAGCTACAATTCCCAGAATTTCAAAGCCTAGAAATATGGCAGTGAAAGTGGTGTCAGCCAGGATTATTTCTGCAATGCGGATGCAGCTCTAGTTCCCACACATGAATACTTACTGGTAGGGAACTTTTGCAAAGTACCAGGCTTCTAGTTTTCTCTGGTCAGCTATACTGTAACGATATATTTCTATGCAAAGGGATCTTGTAGCACCTTTGAGACTAAGGCTGCATCTGCACTGCAGAATTAATACAATTTGGCACTGCTTTAATTGCCAGGGCTCAATGCTATGGACTCCTGGGATCTGTAGCTTTATGAGATATTTAACCATCACTGTCAGAGAGGACTGGGGCTACAAGAAACTACAAATCCCAGCATTCCATACTACTGACCCATGGCAGTTAAAGGGGTGTCAAACCACATTATTTTTACAGTGCAGAATGCAACTTAACCCTATGAAAGAGGTTGCAGTATAAACTTTAGTAGACTTAAGCCTACTTCCTCAGATGCATCTGAGTAAGTAGACAAAATCTATTTTTCTTTTTTCTCCTTTCTCAGGATGATGAGACATCCTCCTTTTCCAGGACATATCCTCCATTTCAACCTTCTGTCCAGGAGGAATGTCCTCCTTTGTAGTTTAGGATCTGTAACATCTTTGCCTCATGAAGAAGCCGGTGGAGCTTTGAGAATCATATATTTGGTGCATTTTGGGATATCATTGCCATCTTTGGTATCACTGTTATGTGGATGCTGGATGTTATTGTACTTTGCTATATGACCAACCCATCTGGATATTCTTTTGCACAGCACAGTCCAAAACATACTAGAGAAATAATCCAGTCTGAGGCCACTTTAATTGCCCTGGCTCAAGGCTAGGGGATCCTGGGAATTGTAGTTTATTGTGGCTATATAGCTCTCAATGAAAGAGAAGGCTAAATGTCTCACAAAACTACAGTTCCCAGAATTCCTTAGCACTGAGCCTGGACAGTTAAAGTGGTCTCAAACTGTATTATTTCTCCAGTGTGTTTTGGGCCATAGTCACTCTCAAAGGTGGTACAAGACTCCCTCTGCATATTGATATTCTCAATAGTTTCCAAACAATTGGACTTCAGCTCCCAGAATTCCTCACTGCTGGCCAAGCTAAGTGGGGTTTCTGGGAGTTGAAGTCCAAAACCCCTGGAGCAGCAAAGGTTTGGGAAGCACTGTAACTAGCTAAAACAGTGGTCCCCAAAGTGTGCCCTTTAAGAGATTTGGGACTTCAGCTCCCAGAAGGCTCAGCAATTTTGGCCAATAGTGTGGGATTCTGGGAGCTGAAGTCCAAAACCCCTTAAAGAGTCTGTGAACCACTGATACAGAGTAACAAAGGGTCTAAGCCTAGCTATATAACTATATACTGTAATTAAAAAAGTTTTTTTATAAATAAAAATATGTAGATATATAAATTAAAAATATATAAATAAAATAAAATAAAGTTTTATAGCACAGTTGTGTTTCTGATACATTTCTGGAAATAGGAAACAAAACAATGTGTCCTTCGAGCCGGAATCGAACCAGCGACCTAAGGATGGCTTGGAAAGCATTTCCTCTACAGTCCTCCGCTCTACCAGCTGAGCTATCGAAGGAACGTGGCTCCCCAGCCTTGAGTCATGCTGAACAACTCTCTTCTCCAGGCTTTCATTCCTGCAGGCTTGCATTCAGCCTTGCCAGCCCTGATCTGCCAAACAGACTGGTTTAAAAAGGAAAAAAGACAGCCATCTTGCCTTGTAGACCAAAAGGCACAGAGCAAGTTTTATGTGCAAATAGATCCCTTGCCTGGTTTATTTGCAAGTTCCTCTACTACTCCCAGGTGTAGGTGCATGCTTAGGATGGCCATTTGGTCACTTGGTTTAAATTAGAGGGGAGCAAGGAAGGCTGGAAGAGAGGGAGGAATCAAAGACCCAGCAATGCAAAGTATTGCAAAGGGATCAGCACTGAAAGAGAAAAGCTCGGAGCATGAGTTTTGCTAGACTTGAACCCACTTCCTCAGGTGCATTTAGTGCAGTGCTTCTCAATTATTTTCTGTCATGCCCCCCCTAGGAAGAAGAAAACATTTCGCACCCCCCGCGCGACTGTAAATAGTATCATTTGTCTATAAAATTGTTATAAGTACACCTCTGCATAACAGAACCCGCCCCACTATTTGAGAAAGGCTGATTTAGTGGAATGGATAAACAAAAGTTGGGAGCATGAGCTTTGCTAGACTTGAACTCACTTCCTCAGGTGCATTTGGTAGAAGTGAAAGAAAAAAAGTTGGGAGCATGAGCTTTGCTAGACTTGAACCCACTTCCTCAGATGCATGGAAAAAGAGAAAAAAGGCAAGCCCACCCAACATGAGACCCAGGGGAGGAAGCTGTTGTTGCTGTGTGTCTTCTTCAAGTCGCTTCCTACTTAGGGCGACCCCAAGGCAACCCTACCATGGGGTTTTCTTGGTAGTTTTTTCTTCAGAGAGGGTTTACCTTTTGCCTTCCCCTGAGGCTGAGAGAGTGTGACTTGCCCAAGGTCACCCAGTGGGTTTCATGGAGAAAATACAGGCCTTGGCTCCAAGCAAAAATAGTTTAAAACATAATAGTGAGAAACTGGGAACAACACTGACTCCTTAATTCCTGCAAGAACCATTTCAAGTCGGGTGCTTGGGCTGCATCCACACTGCAGACATGATCCGGTTTGACACCACTTTGACACCACTTGGTTCAATGCTGTGAAATTCTGGGATTTGTAGCATGTTGTGGCACCAGAGCTCTCTGACAAAGGAAGCTAAATGTGTCAGAAAATAGTTTTGCGAGGCACCAGCACTCTTGGGCAGAGAAGGCTAAGGACCTAGTAAAACTACAAATCCCAGGATTCTCATAGGATGGAACTACACAATTTAGAGTACAGTACTGTCAAACTGCATCATTTCTGCAGAGTAGGTGCACCTTAACACAATGCTTCCGAGTAAAACATTAGACCACCAGTCATCTTTAGCACATTTCATTGCCTACTGAGAAGGGTCAAACTTCATTTTTAATGCAGAAGATGGACGCAGGGTTCATTATTAATTGTTGACTTATTTGGAATATCTATATAACCCATCCTTCAACCCAAAGCTTTCAAAGCCCACTGACTTCTTTGTCAGGAAAAGATGTTAAAAGCCATGCAAGGGAATAAAAATGAGGTTGATAGAACCTTAGGTCTGGATACCCTACAACTTTTCATAGATGACAACCAGGGCACACATGGACAAGTAACATCAGAGTAGAATCAAGATGGCAAAGTTACTAATGCAGGAAAACAGAGAAGCTAGTAGAGGCTGCAGTGGTTTGCCTTTGCCTGAGCCTGCAGGGAAGAGTAAGATTCCACTCCTTCTTGTCTTCTCCTTCCTATTGAGTCAATTTTTTCCCGCCCTGAACCAGATCCTTGAACCTTCTAAGGCCTGCTGCGACCAATTTAATAACTTCTTCGCGGATAAAACCTCTCGGATAAGCAAAGGTCTTAACGCCGACATTCAAGCAGAACCTAGTGTAGAGGCGTCCAGAGCCTCCGTAGACCTCATTAAACTGGATCGGTTTGAGTTAGTAAGTACCGATGATGTGGACAAGATCCTCGGAAGTGTTCGGAAGACGACCTGCTCTCTTGATCCCTGTCCCTCATGGCTAGCGGCCCAGGGGGGACCGGCAATAACTTTATTATTACGCCGGATCATTAATACATCCTTGAGGGAAGGGCAATTTCCATCTGAACTAAAATTGGCCATTGTAAAACCTTTATTAAAAAAGCCCTCCCTTGACCCCCTGGTACATAATAATTATCGGCCAGTTTCGCTGCTGCCATTTTTGGGGAAGGTGATCGAGAGGGCGGTTGCAATCCAGCTTCAATCGATCTTGGACGAAACGGATTATCTGGACCCATTTCAAACTGGCTTCCGGGCGGGTTACGGGGTTGAGACGGCCATGGTCGCCTTGGTCGATGATCTCCGTCTGGGCATCGACAGGGGAAGCGTGTCCCTGCTGGTGCTCTTGGACATCTCAGCGGCTTTCGATACCATAGACCATGGTATCCTTCTGGGGCGCCTGGCAGAGGTGGGAATCGGGGGCACTGCGCTCCAGTGGTTCTGCTCCTACCTCTCTGGGAGGTCCCAGATGGTGCAGCTGGGAGACGTGTGCTCCGATGAGAGGGCCCTTAAAACTGGGGTCCCTCAAGGAGCCATTCTGTCTCCCATGCTATTTAACATTTACATGAAACCGCTGGGAGAGATCATCCGGAGACATGGAGCGCGGGGTTATCAGTACACTGATGACACCCAAATAATTTTCTCTATGTCTCCGACTGATGCAGTGACTGAGGATGGCGTCTCTCCTCTCGTGGCATGCCTGGAGTCAGTAATGGGCTGGATGAGGGAAAACCGACTCAAACTGAATCCAGAGAAAACGGAGGTACTTGTGATAGGTTCCCCTGGTCCAGGAATGGCGGTAGTTCCACCTGTCCTGAACGGGGTCACGCTCCCTGTGAAGGACTCTGTGCGCAGTCTGGGGGTGCTTCTTGACTCGTCACTTCACCTGACTCCTCAGGTGAATGCGACGGTCAAGAGCACCTGTTATCAGCTTCGGCTTATTCGCCAGCTGCGCCCATACCTGGCCCAGAGGGACCTTGAAACTGTTGTACATGCTCTGGTAACCTCGAGATTGGATTTCTGCAATGCACTCTACATGGGGCAACCCTTATACCAAACCCGGAAGCTACAAATGGTACAGAATATGGCAGCCAGGCTGGTTACTGGTACTTCCAGGGCCAGCCACATAACACCGGTGCTCCAAGATCTGCATTGGCTGCCTATTCGCTTCCGGGCACAATATAAGGTGTTGGTGATGACCTATAAAGCCCTAAATGGCTTGGGCCCAGGATACCTGAAGGACCGCCTCTCCCCGTACATTCCGTCCCGCACCCTCAGAACATCTGGGCAGCAATTACTTAGGGTGCCAGGGGCTAGACTTACCTCTACCACGAGGAAGTCTTTCTCCATCGCTGCCCCGGCCCTTTGGAACACGCTGCCCTCAGAGCTCCGCTCGGCCACCTCCTTGGCCCAATTTAGAAAGGATTTAAAAACCTTTCTGTTTAAGACCGCATTCCCCCAATCAGAGTCCTAGTAGGCCTCCCCTCCTTCATATTCTGCAAGAGGATTGACTAACGGGGCTTTTATCTTGTTTTATTACATGGATGTGTAGTTAATTTATGATGTTTATTGTAACCTGTGTTGTTTTTATGATGTAAACCACCCTGATCTCAGGAAGGGCGGTATATAAATAAAATTTTTATTTATTTATTATTTAATTGAGTGCAAACTACTTTTGTCCTTTGAACTCAATTTGCAGAAGTTGAAGTAGGCCAAGGACAAAAGTGGGAGGATGAGGGAGAAACTGGGACATTTTAAAAGCAGTTGAAATAATGGGATTGTAGAGGATTAATTGGGAATGTCCCTGCCAAATTGGGACAGTTGGAAGTTATATGGACATGGCTTTGATCCCACTTGTCTTATAGCCTTTCTGGGGAAAATAGGACATAATAATAATAAATAATAAAACATTTATTTGTATACCGCCCTTCCAATGATCAGGGCGGTGAACAGCAATCAAAGACATTACAATATAATACATCAACAGCAAATCAAAACAAATGCAACAACAATACAGATACAATAAACTATTAAAACCAGTAATAAAACCCCGTCAGCCAGCTACTATTGCTGTCAGAGGGGGGGAAGACTAGCTGGAACTTGTGTTGGGGAATGCTAGTTGGAACAGGAAGGTTTTTAATTCTCTGGCTCTATAGCACTCCCAATATTGCAAGAAAGTAAGATGCAGACCTGTGACACACACTACCAATGTCGTTTTTCTACCCTGGAAAGCAGGCATAGCACAGTGGTGTGAGCATGGGACTACGTCTCTGAAGACCACGGTTTGAATTCCCTCTGTGTCATAGAAACCCAGTGAGTGGCCTTGGACAAGTTACACCCTCTCAGCCTCAGAAGGCAAAGGCTCCCTCTGAACAAATCTTGCCAAGGAAACCCCATGATAGGTTCACTCTAGGGTCATCATAAATCGGAAACAACCTGTCGGCACACAACATCATTTCCCCCTCAACCATTGTTGCCAGAAGGCTTTGAAAGCTAACGTCATGCATTGCGTGCCTTCTGGCTGTCCTAATAAAAGTATCACCACAATGCGTACTTCATATTCCTTGTTTAAATATTACATTTTTTTTTTAGATGCCAGGAAGCTTGGTGGAGCTTTGCTTTAGTTTTGCTTGCCGTTTGGATTAAACTATGCAAACTCACATGGATTGGCTTATTTTGCATAAGCTCCAGGATTACAAAGAATAGAATGCGGTTGTGTTTTTGCTTTGCTTGTTTACTGGAAAAGAAGAGGGAAAGAGCAGTACTGAATGTTCTAGAGCAAAGATTATATTATAGGCCCATTTCCCATCTACCATTTTTGAGTAAGGTGATCGAGAGGACTGGAGCTCTTCAGCTCCAAGTGGTCTTGGATGAGGCCGATTTTCTAGATCCATTTCAAACTGGCTTCAGGATGGGATATGGGGAGGAGACTGCCATGGTCGCCTTAACTGATGACCTTCGTCTAAGCATTGACAGAGGAAACGTGACCCTGCTGGTGCAGCATTTGACACAATAGACCACGACATTCTCTTGGAATGCCTGAGAGAGTTAGGAATTGGAGGCACTGTGTTGCGGTGGTTCTGTTCCTTCCTCTCGGGCAGGTTCCAGATGGTGATGCTCAGGGACAGTTGCTCTTCAAAAACAGAGCTTAATTGTGGTGTTCCTCAAGGCGCCATCCTGTCCCTGATGCTACAGTATTTAACATCTATATGAAGCCGCTGGGAGAAATCATCTGTGGATATGGGGCTGGGTGTTATCACTATGCTGATGACACCCAAATATAGTTCTCCATGTCTCGGTCATCAGCAACAATGACAGATGGCATCTCTCCCCTCAACCAGTGTCTTCAGGCAGTAATGGATTGGATGAAGGAAAAGAAGCTCAAATTGAATTCAGACAAAATGGAGGTACTTACGGTCAAGGCCCCCAAACCAGGTATTGGGCTGCAACCTCCAGTCCTAGAGGGGTTCACGCTCTCCTCGAAGGACTGTATTCGCAGTCTGGGGGTGCTTCTTGCCCTGTCGCTTCAGATGAGGAATCAGGTGAAGGCAATGGTCAAGAAAGCCTGTTATTATCTCCGGCTGATACGTCAGCTGCGCCCTTTCCTGGAGCCGGGTGACCTCGAAACTGTAGTACATTCACTTGTAACCTCAAGACTTGATTTTTGCAATGCGCTCTACATAGGGCTACCTTTGTGCCTAGTCCAGAAACTTCAACTGGTACAGAATATGGCAGCCAGATTGATTACATGAACAATGAGTGACCATATTACATCTATATTGAAATTACTCCACTGGCTGCCTATTCGTTTCCGGGCACAGTACAAGGTGTTCGTTACCTTTAAAGCCCTCCATGGCTTGGGCCCAACCTACTTAAGGGATTGCCTCCTTCCGTACAATCCGCCCGGCACCCTCAGATCCTCTGGGAGGAATCTGTTGCAGTCCACAAAGACCAGATTAACGGCGACCTCCCAGAGGACTTTTTCCGCGATCGCTCCCACTTTATGGAATGGGCTGCCAGACGAGATCCGTCAAATTACCAACCTAGAGAGCTTCAAGAAAGCTGTCAAGATGGATCTCTTCTGGCAGGCCTTCCTGGAATAGAACCCAGCCGCATAAAGATTCCCCCCAGAAACATATGTAAGTGAAGGTTCTGCCCACCATTATTTTATTATTGTAGTATTGTTTTTAGATTTTATTGTCTGTAATTTTAATGGATAGAATTGTTTTATCCTTTTTTAAGGGGTGTGTGTGTGGAAATTGTATATATTGTTGTATTTTTAAAAGAGCACCGCTCTGATTGTGGTAAGAAAAAGCGGGATATAAATAAAAGTTTTGTTATTATTATTATTATTATTTATAAGATGAGGAGAGTGTGGTTCATGGAGCCCAGTTTTGGATCCTTTTAAGCTGCTTGAACCTTTAAGCCCCAAATAGGTCAATTTTTCAGAATCGCAAGAATGTGAGAGTTGGCATTTAGTAATAGAAAACATATGTGCACAGTGATACACAGATACTCCATGCCAAAAGCCATATTGCTCTGATACCATTATTGCGCCAATGAAAAGAGTACAAAAATATGTGTAAGCTCTAGGGATCTCTAGTAACTTCATGTAAGGTGTTCCAAAATGCATTTCATTTCATTTCACGCTGTCTGAATTTAAAAGAGTATTAAAGACCAGTCTCTTCCAGCAGGCTTATGCAGATGATTTTTGAATTGCAAATGTTACATTGTGAATTTTATATGCGGGATTGTTTTAATATGCGTACACTTTATTTGCACTTTTATATTGATGTGTATTTTAAGTGATGTTGTCTCTTCTTATTGTTCCCCACCTTGATCCATGAGAAGAGGCAGGTAAGAAGAAATACTGTAATAATAATAATAATAATAATAATAATGGAGTAACAGAGAGAAGTAGGAAAGCTTTCCTATGAGCCTTTAGCAGATGTGTGAGATTTTGGTTTCATGTAGAACTTTATCACACAGTCTTTGGTCTTGCTGCAATTGTGTTATTAAAAGAGAATGAAAACTATCCTTGGTGCTTTTATTAATACACTTCTCTTCAAGAGCATAATGAGGGTTTTTGCACCATCAATGATCCCAGTACTCTCTCTCTCTCTCACTCCTGCTCAACTCGCCTCCCTGCCCTATGTCCTACCAAGTTTGCCTTTATTATTATTTTTTTTAATTTTAATTTATATTTGTTAGTCAAATCTGGGTTTTTTCCTTTGGCAAAGTGGTGGGTGGGGAGATGCCAGCTGTACCCCTCTGCACCTGCCAAAAAACAAACGAGTGTACTGTATTTCATTTATTACAGCACATAGCCAGTTTAGGATGCAAAAGCCTTGTGTGATAATCTCCTTAGAGTAACTCTAGGAAGACTGTATTTTCTTTTAAAATCATTTTTGACAATACAAAAATCAGCTCTAAACTCAAAACTTTTTTTCATCTTGGGAGAGGAAATCATCTCCTTTATTAGTGGGTAAAAGAAAGAAAAGGGCCAGCTGGGGCCAACACAGAGGATTGTCCCTCTCACTTGCTCTAAAAGGGTCTTGACCAGGGCAAGCAACTGCAGTGGGGGGTCATTCCTCCCAGCAGGTTGCACCATTGCATTTTACTCCACCAGAAATGACATTACGTCACCTCCAGTTGCCATTTTGCATGGTTTCGCGCTATTTATTGTGGGGGCTCTGGGAGGAGAGAGATCTGTGGCTGGTTTTCAGCTGAATAATCACCTCCAAATCAGTACATTTTTTAACAAATGGATCTTGGGCAGTTTGAGTGGCTTTAGGGGCAATACTTTGGAGTCCCAGAAGCCTCACTTTGCTTGTGCTTGCTATTGACCAATCGGAGAAGATAGTTTACTTGTTCCCTCTAGTGGAAGGATGATCCTTTAATTAGCTCCCGCGTCTTGCAAGAAAGCTAGGAGCAGTTCCCCTACCAAGGGAGACAGATAGTAGAAATCTGGAAAGGTAACTACAATGAGGCCTCGGTATCTGTGGACTTGCCATCTGTGGATAGCAAGCCCACATTGTCCCCAATAGTGGCACATGGCTCCACTGCCACTAGGGACAGGCCCTGTTGACTATAGTGGCAATGCATCCACACGGCCACACTACCATTAGGAACAATGGGACGTCACCTGGCATATTAGTACAATGGGACCTCGGTTTCCACGGGAGATCCATTCCAGTCCCCCCTGAGGATACCAAAATCAGCATTTTGGTGCCCACAGGGGGGTTCGGAATGGATCCCCCGCAGATACTGAGGTCCCACTGCACTAATATGCCAGAATCAACAAGAAACAAGGGGGGGGGGGAACAAACTTTTTTTAGCTTTGTTTTTACAACTAAAATGCTGGAATAAACTTATCCCTTCAGAACAAGGTGGTATGGAGGCTATGAATGGAAAAAAGGGTGCCTTTGACTGCAACAGAGAAGGCCAAGATCGCCTTCACACACTAAGTACCAACAAAGCTTTCTCCTGTAGCGGGCAGAAGACCTCCTTTACTGGTTTGTTGGTCCAACAGTCAGAGCTACCTTTGTCTTTTGAGGGAGTTGAAGAAAATTGAATTTAGTAACTCAAGGAGTGAACTTCTATAATGGAGGAAATTTTCACAAATTTCCCATGCCTTTTGACGCCTTGTATTCTGATACCTCGTTCTTTCAATGCTTGCAAATTGCAGGCAGGTTCCATTAATTTGACAAGGGTTCTGCTCTTTCTTCTACATGGCTTGATTGGGACCATTCACCTGCACATACACATGTGTGAATGCATGCATGCAAATAGGTTGTTTGTTTTGTCCAGAATTCCAAAATTCAAAATATTCCTAAAGCTGAAGGGCGGGCTATAAATACTATAAATAAATAAATAAATAAATAAATCCAAAATTGCCCATATCAGCAACTGAGTTAGTGACACCTTTGCTTTCCGATGGTTCAGTATACACTAAATTTGTTTCATGCACAAAATTATTAAAATGTTGGATATAAAATTACCTTCAGGCGATATGTATAAGGTGTATACAAATCATAAATAAATTTAATGTTTAGACTTGGGTCCCATCTCCAAGATTATGTGTATGCAAATATTCCAAAATTTGAAAAACTCCAAAATCCCAAACACATCTGGTTCCAAATATTTTGGGTAAGGGAGACTCAACCTGTGTGTGTAGTGTTAATTTAGCTTTTACATGCATTCAAAAGTGATATACAGTGTGTTGTTTACATTTTCAGTGGCCAAAATGCATCTGAAAGCTTTCAAAAGCCTGGATTCCACTTTCCAACCAATTCCACTTTATGACAGTCTTCCAGTTCCTAATCCATCAGATATACTTCCTGTGTATGACCTGAAGCTGGTGCTTTGCTCTTTAAGGATTTCATCCTTTTTGGTCATTATGGTTTCCAATGACTTTAAAAATTGGGTTCATTATCTAAAATTAGCTGCTGCTGCTGCTCTTTAAATATGGAGCAGGGGTAGTTAAAATGCAACCCTGTAGATTCTGATCGTCTCACATCATTCGTAGGCATCAGTGGCGGTGTGGCATGTTGGGAGGGCCAGTTCCCACTCTTGTGGTAATGCCTCATTTGAATGTCTGTAGGCCTTACACACTCATCACCATGCCATTTCAGATCAAGGCTAAGATCATACAGCCACCATGACTTCGTTAGCAAGTGAGGGCCTGAACAGACAGGCCAAAATAAAGCTGCTTCAGGTCACTTTTGAGGTATGCTGCTTAAATGACATGGACATCTTAAGAGGCCAAAAGCTGGAACATGGCTTTAGCACAGCTTCCAGCCTCTTAGGATGCAAGCAGCATTTAAACAGCATACTTCCAAAGTGACCCGAAGCAGCTTTATTTTGGTCTGTCTGTTCCGGCACTGAGTTTCTTCCTTTTCCCACCTTGCCTGCCTTTTGTAGCATCTTGCCACCTGATGAAGACATTCAGAGATCTTGAAAGCCTGTACACATTTGTGTCCTTTTCGTTGCCCTAATAATAATCCATATTAATGTAAATAGCCTATTCTCCTGTGGCCAACATGCTTTCCTTTGGTTTTTAAATGGCAGATGATCAACATCTTGACTTACCCCTCTGAAGCCTGAGCAGTCTGCTTAACAGCTTCTGAAATTGCCCACTTATGTAAACTGAATGTACAGCCATATGGGCTTTAAAACTGTAGTTTCAATTCTGTGACTTGTGGAATATTGGTGCTCCACCACATTTTATGCATACCAGCACCAATTAGATATATCTACAGCCTGAAGGATGTTTGGCCACGAGAACAGTGTGTGTTGGATATCTTATATTTTAAAATATAAGGACACACACTATAGGTCTGTGTGTTCAGATTTTAGAGAAGTTGATGGCCACAGACATAAGACGCAAAATAGAATATTAAGGAAAGGAAGTTAAAATCTAGCACAAAGGTATCAGTTTAGCTGTTTATAGCATTTTCTACTGCCAGGAAAATAGCTAGAGGAAATTACTCAGGCACCACAATTTAATTCATGAACAAACAAAGCATTTTTTTAGCTGATTTATGTGACATATCTAAGAAGTCACTAAAAGATCTGAGAACATAGCATGTTTAATGGTTATTAAAATAAAAAGTCACACAAGCAACTTGTGTCCAGGCCAGTGGTCACGTGTGGTTGGTAGTGCAATTGGCACACTTCACATTAGGAAGTACCACCAATGAAATCTTAATTATGTAATAAACAAGAATGATAGTGTGTGTGTCCAAGAGAAAATATTACATAAGGATGTTGTGCCCTTTGGGTGCTGTTCTTTCTCTGAGATCCCACTGTTGGTAGTGCATTGTAATATAAGCCTAAACTAGGATGAGTTTAGTGGCCTTCCAGATGTTGGACTGACTCCCAATAACTTTAGCCAACGAAAGAGCTGCATCCAACAACAGCTGTTCCCATCCTTGCTCTAGCACTTCGCATACCACAGTAAATATTTCTTTGTTCTATCCAGGTTGAAGATCTTAATGAGCTATAAATTATTGCTATGAAAGAGCTGTTCTATGGATCCTTAGAGAAAAATGGATAATCCAGACCTTTAAAGTACAAGTAGGAAGTGTGGGTGCAAGCTTACAGGAAAAGAGCTTCCACCTCAACATTAGGAGGAACTTCCTGACAGTAAGGGCTGTTTGACAGTGGAACACACTCCTTTTTGGAGTGTAGTCGAATCTCCTTCCTTAGAAGTTTTTAAACAGAGGCTGGATGTTCATCTGTCGGGGATGCTTTGATTTAAATTTCCTGTATGGCAGGGGGGTTGGACTGGATGGCCCTTGCGGTCTCTTCCAACTCTATGATTCTATGACTTAGTTTAAAATGACTCTTGGTAGCAATGATAATTCAATACATAAAGTCTGCATTTAAAATAGAATAAATATTCCTGTTGTTTGCTCCCTAAGGTCCCAATCAATGCTGAAAATGATCAAAAGGGGAAAGGCAGGCATGACTCATTACTATGTTCTGCTTGTGAGCTGCCCAAGAACAGCTAGCTAGCCACTTACAACACACATTTATATAAATCTCTGGCTGGTATGAAAAGAACAATGTTGACTTCTTTTGTTGTCCCTGACATTAGTCTGGCTGGACTTAACAATGACTAACAGACACTAAATGACGCAATGAGACCAAAGATGGAGGCCATCTGAAAAGGACCAGTTTATTTTATTGTGGAAAATAAGTTTTTGCATCTCTAAACTTTTTTTTTTCACCAATTGTACTCTGGACATAAAAACATCATCTCTCCATCGAACACAATTCTATAGCTCCCATTTTGCACCCAGCATTATTTTCAGTTCAAATTTAAAAACCGTCTTCCATGTGGGGAAGGGGAAGGGGGGGGGGGGAGTGACGGGGATAGAGAGGAGAGGGGACTGTAGCTGCTGGTGGACTCTCCCTGACACAAACCCTTAGTCCTGCCACTGAGATCTCAGCTGGGCTCCTTCTGTTCCCTTAGCCTAGTTCATTTTCCGGAACGGAAAGGGAAGCAGTAGCCCTGTGAATGTGGGAAAAACACAAAAACAGATGACATGCTTTGGAAAGAAACAATTCAGGCAACAAGTGGTTCCACACCTGTTACAGACAGCTATGACATACAAGCAAGGGATAGGGCAGAGACAAGGATGGGGGGGAGGGAATCCTCAAGTTAGACTGTTCAGGACATTAAGGTTAGTTCTTTAGAATACTCTCCATCCACTGGGAGTGGGAATAGGTGGGCAGGTGGATGAAATCTTCAGAGATGTACAGGTGAGTGATCCTGACTCCTGCCTTAATGAGAGGAAGAAAGGGCAGAGATACAGGCAAATACAGAGCACTTTGGAGAGGAAAAAAAATAATGTGTCACCAATATTGCTCTCTCCCCTTTCCACTCCAGTAGCTTTGGCCCTTTGCCAGTGACCAAGAGGGCAAAAAAGGAAAGCAGAAGGGAAAAAAATATGGTCCCTTCTTCCCTCCCTGCAAAATTCACTAGCACTTCCACTAGAAGGAGTGGAAGGTGCTCCTTTCAAAGGTGTTCCTTTATCTCCAATGATCAGTCTGAGCCAAGAGACATGTCAAAACTGATGGCACCCCATACTTGCCTTTTCCTCAGATGTCACCGTTTCCAACCTCCAATTCAAAATCAGGCAGTTTTTAAATCAGACAGTTTTCAAAATCAAGGGATAGAGCCAGATGAATGTGCCAAAAAATCCAATGCACCATCCACATGTGCTCTTCTGCCAATTTCCTAAGGCCTAGGACATCTGTTCTCAACCTCTGGCCCTCCAACTGGATTGGTTTTCCAACTTCCAAATGTCCCAGAGAACAGTCAGAGAACTGGAAGAAGTCCTAAACATCTGGAGGACCAAAAGCTGAAAACTTCATGTATAAGAGATCTTTTCAACACATACAGTCAGGGACAGGGGCAAGTAAAGTACGGCCCATGAGTCACATGTAGCACCCAGGCCCAACCAGAAGTCAAAAAGGATCCCCCCCCCCCCAAAAAAAATAACCTCTGTGTCATTTTAGGCCCGAGGAGAGACCTTTTAAAAAAACGGGAAGGTAGTGAGAGTTCCAGGTCACATCCTGTTGCGAAAAAGAAAGAAAGTAAAGGCCACTCTGGGGTCTAAAATGGTCCAGCCTCCTGCCTCCTTGGCAAAAAGGCCTTCAAGATTCTAGAAGGGATTTGGAGGCAAAAAGACTCAATTTCTTCCAAGGACTGAGCTCCCTAGCTTCTGTAAGTAACTCACCATGGTGAAGGGGAAATTGAGGCTGGCTGCTTTTCCTGGACCAATCAATATCCCATAAATTCTAGTCCTTCCTTATTCCCATTTCCAATACATCCCATTTCCCAGGAACTGTACAAATTATGTCTTCCCTCACAGAGGAACCTCCTCTGACAGAATCCAAAACAGTTCACTTGGGGAAAAAATAACAGCAAAACCTCAAAGTGAGAATCATCAGCAGAACAGTTCTCCTCTCCTCTAAAGGCTCTGTTGCAATACTGCTGTTTTACAGAACATAATAAAGCAGACACATCAGATCATTCAATTTCAGGCAAGGCACCATCTCCTATCATCCCATCCGCAGTGACTAGAAAGAGAGAGATATGGAAGGAAGGCCTCCCATTACCTATTTCACTGAACTTGACCCAGGAGGGAAATGCTTAACTGAAATCAGCAGAGATCATTGTTCTTTCTCCACTCCCCCAAGGAGAGAATATTATGTTTTTGTTTTTTCCATTTTTTAAAAAAAGGACACACAAAAGTAATACAGCATCCAAACAAACAAAATGCTACCCTTTGGTGTGGTCTGAATTTTGGCCATATGAGGTCTGAAGTCCGTTCTCAATGCCCACCGCGAATGAAGTGGTTGTAGAGCAGCTCTGCAGCACCTCCGAGAGGCAAGAATGGGGAAGTGAGCTTCTGCACCACTGAGTAAGGCTGGGCTCCTTTTCAGGAAAGCCCCTTCTGCGGTGCTTTCTGGGGCTGCCTCAGGAATTCTCCCCATCCTGCCCATTCCTCCCAGATGTGGCGGCATCCATTTCTAATATGGCAGCAGCAAGCAGATGCTACATCTAGAAAAAAAATTTTTTGGGACTACAATCTCCCATGGCCAGGCTGACTGGCTAGGAGATTCTTGGACTTGTGATTAAAAATTTTAAATTTTCCATGCTCTGGGAAATGCCACTGAGGAGGCAGCTTGTTCTGAAGATCTAATTTAGGAAGGAGAAAGCCCTCCTCCCAGGAGAATTAAGGCAGCCTGAGAGGGGTGTGTGTGTGAAGTACTCACCTGGGAAGAAAGATCATATCATCTCTAGCAAGCCATGAATAAGCTAGTCTATACTCTCAAAATATCATACAGCAGTGGGCTGTCAGACACAGAACTAATGTGGAGAAGCTCCAGATGAGCCAGCTGCAACTTGGTGAACTCCAGATATGTTAAACTGCAACTCCTTGCTGTAGAGGATAGGAGCAGTAGTCTAATACAGCTGGAGAAGGCTGCTCCACCTGAAGCATCCATGACTGAGTCAGTACCATTTCCAACTGCAAAGCAAGGCTCAAAATACACCAGTCAGCAGCCTTTGCACCACTATGCAGGTTTTGCAAATGCAAGGAGATTTCCATGCCAGTGGTGTGTGTGTGTGTATGCTTCCAGACATAATTGTCCAACTGCAGCTTAAGATCAGCCTCCCTCAGCCTGGTATCCCCCAGTGGTGCTGGACTACAAATTCCATCATCTGGAGCTTACAAAAAGGGCCAGCTGACAGGGAGTAGTTTGGTGAGTGCTGGGAGGTGATGTGCAAGGCAAGAATCATGTGTCTCTCCTAACTAGATGAGCCAATGAAAATGTCTACTACTATCCAAGACTTCATTTAAGCTCTACAGAAGAAAAATCACTTTCTGAACTACAATTCCCCAAACCCCTTGCCATCATGGGCTGAGGATTTCTGCAAACTGTCATTCAAAAAAGTGACTTTTCTGAGCATCTTATTACTAGGTCTCACCATTTAGCTGTAATAAGACAAAATATTTTTGTGTACTTCTTCCTCTCCTTTACCTTTCTGTCCCAGTAAAAGCAGACATAAACTCTTACTTTCCCTCATCGCCTCCCTTGGGTGACTCTCATGTTACATGGATCAGCACATGCATCTTAGTTCCACTGTCCCATCTACTAGGGCTCAAGAGAGAGGTTATCTAAGAGACACAAGTTAAAAAAAGGCCAATATGGTCAATAAAGATGGTCCACCTGAATGGGCCCACTGCTCATTTACAGTACCTTCCACTTTTCTGGGCTCGGCCAGGTGAGAACAGAACAGGCAAGCCAAGAGGTGAAAAAAAGCTGGTGTTTCTTCCCTGTACTTTGAATCTGCAGAAACTGTGACCCACCAGGCTGAATGTAGTACACCAGCTATATGCAGTGAGCTATTAGGAGCTCAGTAAGTCTCCCATTGTCACTTGCCTGAAAGCACATATAGAAGCAGGTGAGTTATTGCACCCCTAGCAGACCACACAGTGGAACTGATGAACTGCATCCTGTATGTTGATTCACAAGCAGCCCAGAGCCTGTGATAGCTCAATAAACCTGGGAAAACCTCAGTGGGTTTGTGCTGCTTTGGTCTCAAAATGCACCCATTTGGAGAAGCCACCAAAGAGACAACTGAATGGACACACCACCACATCAAGGAGAATAGGCACTGGGGAGATTGAACTGGGAAAGCTCAGAATGCTCCACCTCACCCCATCTGTTGGGGCATCAGAATAAACCCCACAAGAGACCCCTCCAATCCCCATATTTTAAGTGCACAAAGCAACCATCGTCCCTGGAATGCACTCGAATGCCACACAGGAAAAAAAATACAGTTTTGTCCTACCCACCCACCCCACCCCCAGCACCCTTTCCCTGTAGGGTCCAGCATGCTTAAGGATCAACAGCTGCTAACTCCAGCTGGGGTCGTAACCTGTCCAGTCTGAAGGAGGCGCTAAGTAAACACGACGGCCTCGATAAAGGAAGCTGACAATGCCCTGGTAGCCAGCACGGGGCACTCCTGACTTGAGGTCATCCATGACGCCCAGGGCTTTTGCAAAGGCCTTGAAAGAGTCACGAGTGGTGTACTGCACACGGACAGTGCCCAAGTCCCGGCGCTGGTTACCCTGTAGCTCTTCTACGTGCAGCTCAGGTGTCCCATAGACCTGGGCCAGGAATGAGTGCTCATACTCCTCCTTCTTGAGGTAAGAAAGGTCCATCTGGGTGAAAGGCACGAAGCGGTCATTGAGCTTGATGAATTTCAGGTACTGGTCAAAGAATTGACCGTGACTCACACCCTTGCGGCCAAAAGTCATAGTGCGGGATACCTCGGGCCTGATGCATGAACGGCCCTGCCGTTGTTCAGGCTGCCGCATCCAATCATCCCAGAAGGCTTTGGGCCACTTGGGCTCCAGCTCGTCCCATAGGTCAGAGAGTAGAAGCCAGCCAAGACCAGGGAAAAAATCTGTACGGTAAAGCAGCTCCGGGTGGGCAACATCTACCATCTGTTCCTTACCATTATCGTTCCAGGCAGAGATACACCAAAGACCTGGGTCAGCTAGCAGGAGTGGAAAGGTTGCTTGGAAGTATTCAAAGAAATCTGGTGCTACTTCTAGGTCATCCTCCACCACAATGGCCGCTTGGTACTTGAAGGTCCGGAAGACCTGGCTCAGAGCCCAGCGATAGTGCCGAGCAATCTTGTAATAGCCCTGGAACTTGCGGTGGTCAGTGGGCACAGGGATATCGCTCAGGTTGGGCTGTTTGATGTGCATGATAGCGTCTCCATAGGAGGCGATAACCCTGGCCGTCTCCTCGTGTCCACAGTCCTGGCTCACAATGATGGGGAACCGCTCCTTTGAAGGACGGTAATGTAACAGCTTGTCTAGGCAACGGCGGACTGTGCTGCGGTCACAGGCAATTACTATCACAGGTAAAACCGCATCTGGAGAGATCTGGCTACGATGGGACAAGGGAGCAGCTGTGGAAGGCTTGGCAGATGCTGCAGCAGCTGAAAGGTGGAGCCTTTTGGCTTCATTAGCCTTCCTCCTGTTCCAAAGGGTACTGTAATGGTAGATCTGACGCAAGAGGTCCTTCTGGCGCTCCAGTTCCAACTCAGCATCCTGGGCCAGTCGGATTACCTCTTCAGTCAGGTGGCTGGGGTCTGAGAAAGACTGAGGCCGTGTCCACAAGAAGAAGAGGATCAGGGCATTCCAGGCCACAAAAAGCACCACGCCCCAGAGAACCAGGCTGCTTTTCTTCAGCATCCTTCACAGGCACAGGCCCCAATGCTGTCTTCTTGTCCTCTCCCCTCTGATGGGTGTCAGACCATCACCATCAATCTGGAAAAAGAGTGGAAAATCAGATTGTTAATGGAAACCCCAAATATAAGAAGTTATCTCATCTGTTTCTCCAATCCCTCCTGCCCCAATCCCCATCACACTGGTTTCTTTTTAAAGAAGACTTACACAGAATTCTGTTTCTTGTTACTTTTTTTAAAACTTTATTTATACCACAAGTGGGTTTTGCTAGAGGATACAGAATTCCAACAGAAGATGCAACTCAGCAGTAACTAGGGAGACCCATGGGCCTCCTTTCTCAATGGTTCCCAGATACTTTAACAACAGAAGCCACTTAGATATTGTTTGTCTGGATTCATAAGCCAAGCATTGGTTGCACATTCACTTGAAAGTCCACTTAGTCCTGTGTTTCACAATCCATTTTGGAAATATCACTGGAAGCAAAGAAAAAACTCTATGATTCTATGAAGTCAGTGGGGAAATGGAAGCCCTCCCGGCCCCCCCTCAAACATTTATTCTATGAAAAAGAAACAAAGTTGTTTTATGTCACAGAAGAAAATGAACAGTATCAGAATCAATATGGAATCAAAAGAGTCAACTTACATAAGAAGCTTATACTGCTTAGTTTGTTTGCACTTGGCATATTTGTTGTTGTTAACCACCCTCAAGTCGATCTCGATTCATGGTGACCTTGTGGATGAGACATCTCCAAGACCCCCTATCCTCCTCTACTTTCCCCAGTTTCTGCAAATTCATACCCGTGACCTCCTCAATTGAGTCCATCCATCTAACATGTGGTCTTCCTCTCTTTCTAATTTCCTCCACTTTCCCCAGGATTATTGCCTTTTCTAATGAGTCATGTCTTCTCATGATGTGGCCAACGTATGACTTTATGGCACATGCAAGGTCATAATTATTCATATGAAAATATCTGCTGGGGAATTGACCTACCAGTTCAGGGTCATTTTATGACCAATCCTTTGAGGACTATCAATCCATAGGGAGAAAGGGTGAGGGAAAGATCTTGTGCCCAGTTCAAACCATCTGTGTAAGTAGGCTCACAAAAGCTAAATATTTTTTGACCACCCTGTCTACCTCAGTTATTTGTCAATAAGAGGTTTTCTAACCAAATTTTAGAAGGTACCGCACACACACACACCTCCATTCAAACACAGGGTCAAAAAAGACTGAATTAAGGGCTCATATTATTCTTTACAGATTGCCAGCTCCATGTCCTTTACACTTAAGCATTATGAACACAATTTCTTGGCTGGATAGGCGAGAAGAATAAGGAGGAGAAGCCAATACCCCCGGTTCCAATCATCATCATATAAGGGTTTGAGGGTGTTGTAAAAGACAAAGAACTGATCATTCTTCCCACAATTTTAAACTGATTGATTGTGCAAGAGAGATTAAAATCTTGAGGAAGGATCACTTTCCCCATTTCTAGTTTGTTGTTAGAATCATAGAATCATAGAGTTGAAAGAGACCCCAAGGGTCATCCAGTTCAACCTCCTGCCATGCAGGAACTCACAATCAAAGCACTCTCTACAATTGGCCATCCACTCTGAGAGATTGTGCTCCACTGTAGAACAGCTCTCCCTGTCAGGACGTTCTTCCTAATGTTGAGGTGGACTCTCTTTTCCTGTAGTTTGAATCCACTGCTTCTTGTCCTAGACTCTGGAGCAGCAGGAAACAAGCTTGTTCCATCCTCAATAGGATATCCCTTCAAATATTTAAGCATGGCTACCATAACACTTCTTAACCTCCTCTTCTCCAGGCTAAATGCACCCAGATTCTGAAGCCACTTCTCATAGGACATGGTTTCCAGACCTTCTCATAGGACATGGTCCAGCTTGCCAACAGCCTTCTTTATTTGTGGTGACCAGAACTGAATACCATATTCCAGGCGAGGTCTGACCAAAGCAGAATAGAGTGGCGTTACTTCCCTTGATCCAGACACTATACTCCTTTTGTTGCAGCCTAGAATTGCATTGGCTTTCTTAGCTGCTACATCACATTGCTGACTTGTTCTATCTTTTCAAGTTGTTTCCAATACATGGAGACCCTAAGGTGCACCTATTATGAGATTTTCATGGCAAGATTTCTCTGGAGGTGGTGGTGATTGCCTTTGCCTTCCTCTGGGGCTGTGTGTGTGACATACCCAAGGTCACCCCATAGGTTTTCATGGCTGAGCAGGGATTTGAACCCTGGTCTCCAGGATTGTTGTCCCAACGCTCAACCCATACACCATGTTGGTTCTCTCCCATCTCTAATAGGCTTTCCAAATAAGAAAGTCTCCCTGATCCCTGCTCACAAAAAAGAAACACTTCTTTGTTGAGTGATGCATTGCAGAATGATACTGTGCATCACTTTGTACATTGTACTTTGTACATTTTTTAGGGCGAGTGCACATGGAATTTCGTGCCCCTTCTCCATGCAGTCATCATGTCACCACACTCAATGACAGCCATTTTTACTATACTTCTCTCTACAAAACCTCAAGGGCTTATATTCTAAACAAAGAGAGTAACTTGATCAAGGTAATTTTGTATCACTGTCATTTGCATAATTTATTTGGAAAGCAGAACTTGAGCTTTTGGAGGAGTATGAATGGCTCTCCTTTCAGAGCAAGAGTGAGCAGAATTAACTTCTTGAGGACTCCACAAAATGGAGTGATGAATTCTAGACTAGGGCATGAATGGACTGGCACAAAGCCTCACCAATGCTGTTGAAGAGCTGTGGCTATATAGGCCAGGATGAGCTAATGCCGGGCCAGTTAAACTAGAAATAGTTGCTCAGGATACAAGGTCAGGGAACACACTTCTTTCTTTCTGCAGCCCTTGGGATACTAGTGTGCCTCCTTGCCATAAGGAAAGAAAGAGGACACATCCAACCTGGCTTCCTAGGAATGAGCTATAGTTTTATTCAAAGTGCAGAATATGAAATACAGTAAAGAGCATGGAAGCAATGCATTAAAACTAACAACATTACTCTTACCTTGGAAAAACCATGTCTATTTTTATTACTTTTATATTAGCACTATCATGTGGCAGATTAGGAATAAACAACTAATTTTTTTTCAGGGTCATAGGAGACATTTGGCCATTTCTATATTTTAACCTTTTTTAAAAAATAAACTTTGAAAAATATGCTCCATTGTTCCATCTTAAAACACATCACTAAAACCAGTGCTAGCCTGCTGGAATTTTCTTTAGAATCCCCTTTCATCTGAGATTTCAGAAGACAAATTTTAAAATTCACAGCGTAAACAACTAAGACAGGCAAGTGAAAAACCGGGCACTGGACACGAGCAGCATCTGGATGGTAGAGGGCAAACTATTGCCTAGATGGGTCAAATGCCATTAGGACAAAGAGACTGAAGAAACTACTAGACTACTGTTACACTTTCCCTCCTCATCCCCTTCCACAATCGCTACTTCAGTAAAGTGGAAAGGTGGAATATATTATTCTAATACAGCTTAATGCAGGGGTAGGCAATCTTTTTGAGCCGGGGGCCGGGTTGCTGTCCCTCAGACAACTGGGGGGCCGAAGCCAATAAATAAATAACCCGGGACAGATGTAGGACAACATTTTCAAATGGTGGACACTTTTTTTAAAAAAGTGGAGGACACGCAAAAAAATTTGCTGATTTTTAAAAAAATGTTAAGATAAATGCATGTTTCTGAGGCTTCTATAGACAATTGCCCCACCATGCCCCTGCGCGCGAGAGGCCAAAGGTCCCGGCGGCAATCGGCAGCAGGACCAGGCTGGGGCCGGTCCCAAGGCCTCGCCGGGCCGCATCCGGCCCACGGGCCGCAGGTTGCCTACCCCTGGCTTAGTGGATATACAGAAAGAAGTCTTGAAAAACATCAGCACAAGACCAAAATTTAGGGCTGGAACTATTTTGAGATCAATTGAAACTGAGAGCTGCAAAGTATTTTAGTAAAGCTAATTTGTTTGTTCTACATGCCAGTTTCCCAGGGGATCACTGTTCTAAGGTTGGCAGCAGTACAAATTATGAAGTACTTCCGCTTGTTCATCATCAGAATTCCCCTATCTGTTGGGGGAGTCGGTCTGAGATTTCCTGTACAGTGAAACTGAAAATATTATCAAATACATGTAGTAACAGAGTTTAATCCACTGACAGAGTTGCAGTTTTCAAATATGAGACAGTGCACAAAGGAAACAAGAAAAAGAGAGGTATACATGTATTTTTGAACATGTTCTTTTTCAGTTCTTCAAACTTCAAGCCACGTGGCAGAAGCAAGAATGACCTGTAAATTCCACCTCTCTCACATACACACATCCATTCTGTAAATGACTGCCAGACATAGTCTGTCCCTTAGACATTAATCCATGATCCTCTAATCCTCTTGACTTCCCTTTGGCCCCTGTGTCTTATCAGGGGCATCAGTAGCCTTCTTAATCGCCACTTAGGAAGTGCCCTAGTCATATATTTATGATAAATATTTATATTTATCACACATATTTGTACTTGGCTGCCAGAACGTAGTCAAGACTATGCAGTACTTAGTCATTCAGAAGTCTTAAGATCCTCACTTACTGGTTACCTGCTGCAGGTAGCTATTATCAGGTCACCTCTACACAACTCTGGATGCAGCTGCTTCCAGTTTTTAGATCAGAACCACACAACAAAATTGCACCAAAATGTAAACAGTTGTACAGTGGAGTAAGAAGACAGTTACACAAGAACGTTCTATGCAGATCCCTACTAAGTATTACCAGTACTACTATGGTAAAATACATGTGTGCATGCACTTACATGAACATAAACACACAGGCACACAATCAAGCTGGCGTCAAACACAGAATGTGGAAGATCCTCAAAAATTCTGGAACACCTAATCAAAAAGAAAACAAGTTTCTAACGATTACCAGGTGCTCTAAGCTATATTACAGAGGAAGAAACTAGGAAAACCTCCTATGAGTATTCTTTGTCTTAAAAAAAACCCTATGGAATTAATGAGGCCACCATAAGTCAACAGGTGACTTGAAGGCACACACACATTCCAATCCTTATTTTACGAACAATGTGAAAAAGCCATTAGGGTTCCAAGACTGAGGAAACTGTTGCTCTTTTCAGTCTTTCCTCAGGGACCTTTACAACAACACTGCTGTCACTGCATAATGATAGTCCCTCAAGATATTCTAAGTGATATCACTCTCTGTTTCATGTCCTGCATATTACTTACAGCACAGCAAAGTATGTACACTATTCAGATATTCATTTTCTACTGTATATTCAGAAATTAGTTAATTCACAATGCATTCTCATACGGAATTTTATTTTGCCTTCTGCATAATTTTACAAAGTATGAAAGCCTTCATACTTGAGCCTCCACCTTATTGCTGGGGCACAGAAACATGCAAGATGAAGCCTCTGTGTCTGACAATAGATGACCTGGGAGAGGTTTCCTTATCAAAATGCATGGGTGTGCATATCTCAACACCAACTGACAAAGAGAGAAACATTTTTTAAAAAAAGGATTCAGGAAATATCCCATTAAGTGTTGAAAAGGCAGGACAGGATGCAGTTATTATTCCCATTGGATACCAACCATGAAAACAAATATTGGTTCTAGACAAAGTATTTCCACAGTAAGATTTACTCACCTTCCTCTTTCCACAAACTGCCTTGGGTGCCCCCCCCCTTTTTGCCAGAAAGGTGCAGTATAAATTAAAAGTAAATCACTAACATAAGAGGGAAAAATGTCTCCTAGCCCTCAAGTGTATTGAAACAGGCTTGCACTAACCTCAAGAAATTTGTTGGACAGATTTTTGTTCTCATGAGAAGTGTCCAATTCCAAACACCCCTGCTCACCTGAATTCTCAGCACCATACAGAAGCTGGCAGACTATAGTACCCAGATATGGATGAAATTACCTAGACACACTCAGTTCCTGAAGCCTTTTGGGATCTGAAAGTAGAGATAAGGCAGAGGTTTGAAGATCCCAGGGACCAAGGGAAACAAAGGCTGTAGTTTGGGTGTCTCTGCGAGGTCCATCTGCCCTGCTCAGCAGAGCTTTCAAGCAGACTCCTGCAACATCTGTTAAAGTCAAGTCAAGTTCCTTACATGACCTTGGTAGGGTCATGTATCTTGGTAGGGGCTAGAAAGAACACAGACAGGCTGACTGGGACCTGTAGACTGGTCGATTCAGAATCCATGCTGCTAGGACAGCTGGGGAGGAGGGGAGAACACAGAAAGGAAAGGTTCTGCCAAGTTCATGGGGGAAGATGGGAAGCAGAGATTTAAAAATGATCCTATACTTGAGAGAAATAATTTGAATACCTAGCCATGTTAGTCTGGAATATCAGTATGCTAAAGGATTTTGTAGCACCTCTGAGATTAACTCTGCAAAAGAAGTTGTAGCATAAGCATCTGTAGACAGAGGAAGTAGACTAAGTCTATGAAAGCTTATGCTACAACTTGTTTTGCACAGTTAGTTTCAAGGTTAGTTTCCCTTTGCATACTGAGAAAAAAATGTAAGGCAGATGCTCCAAGGATTTATCCTCTGAAGGAAAATCTCTTCATGCACTTTCATCCCTGCCAGAGCTTTTCCCCTCCAGAGTTTGGATGGCTGAAAAGCAAGGCCCAATGGTTCTTTAGGCCATGCAGCCTTGGAGATTCTGTCACCACAGGGTTGCTATCTAAGTGCAATCCACAGGAATTTTAAAAAGAGGTATTTTGGATCAGATCCAAGGCAGATGAGGTAAGGTGCAGTATAAAGATTTTTATATACACCTTATTATGATCTAGATAAGACTGGGTGCTCCCAAGATGGACACTGTCTTCAAAATATTGGAGAAACCACTAAATCATATTCCAATTCTCTAGAGAGCTTCAGCAGGTGTTAAATACAATGGGAGACCATTCTAATCTCATGGAACCCTGCAGGGTAATTTCCATGGCCATCACACAAAGGCAGATCCACTGTTACATGGCAAAAAGACCATTCTCAATGAGAAAGGAGAATTAGCAAGATTACTCTCCTGTTGTTTTTCTGGCAGAAGACATCTAGGGTAATCATGGTAGTTTCCTTTACTTAAGGTGGCTGGTTTCACAGCCAGGCAAAAACCTGCTGCAGTGGGAAGAGAGAGAGAGGATCACCTCTACCCAAGAGAACGAGCATGGTTGATGTGAAACCAAAACCTGCGTTCTCCAAAGATTTTTTAATGAGGGTCTTTTCCATTGCCTTTCCATGCAATGGGTTCACACTCTGAAGTATGTGGTAACAGAATGGACAGAAGTAACTTTACAATGTAAAATGCTTTGCATCATATAGCTCTTAGAATCATCTTGTTAACTTTAAGGTACTTTTCAAAGCAATTTTGAGTGTTGGTGGGAGGGCAGCAGAGAAAACCACCTTGTTCATTCCCAAGCAGCTCAGGATCTCATAGGGCATCTCTCTTTTGTGACAAAGATGACAACCTTCTCCTTCCTGCCATCACTCATGACCATTTGATCCCTAGCACTGTGCTACCACCATCACTTATACTGGCATAGTTACATCAGTCACCATGCTTGCTGCCTCCACTGCCAATGCTCCAACAGAACAGGTATGGCACATTCCAAACCAATTTTGTTGGAGCTGTTTGGAGTATCTCACAGATTGCAATCTTGCTGTCACCCCAACAGCTTCATTTCCTTCAGCCCTTCAAAAAAACCAAGCCTTTGTTTTAGTCAGCTAAACTGGATACTTAGAAGCAATGCTGATAACAGGCCAATATTCCCAAAATTAACTACGGCTCTAAGAAGACAGCTTTCCAGATCTATCAAGAACATCTTTAAGGAGCAGTCCAGAAAGGTACCTCATCCAGCTGCTTCCACGCGCTCTCTGCTTCTGTAGAAACCACAGAGCCCTGCTGTATCAAACCTCTGTTGGTGTCACTTACAACCAATGGTCACCTGACCCCACAAAAAAAACAAATTGAGCATATGACTTACTTAGCGTGTGGGGCCCAAATGGATTGAAACTGGTTGTCCTGAGTTGCACTGGAAAAGAAGATTATTGGTCTCAAGGCGTAACAACATTGGGGTCTGCAAACAGGAAGTCTGCAAGTTCAATTGGAGAGTAGCTTAATAAGTGAGATGGTTGAAACAACAGAAGACTTCAGTCTGCCACTGTAGCTGAAAGCCAGATTAAAAACATCTGATATGGGTCCTTTGCTAGACAAGGTACCTAAAGAGGATGATGGAAGCCTTGCCAGTTCCTCATCAGCATCCATGGGCCCATGCTGAGGCTGTACCAAATATTGTCTGGTTTTAGTTGTGTCATCCAAACAGTTTATTGTGATCCAAGTCTGGCTGGGCCCTTTATATAGGATTAGATCCGGAATTACAGTAATTTTATTTAAGGCTGGTCAAGCTGAACTGGCAATGAGAGTCAGCACCAGTGTAGGAAAGACGGGAAAAGGAGGAGGCAATCGCTGGCTGCTGCTACTCTTTCCCTATCTCATCCAGCATGCCCATCCACCAGTGCCTTGTGTGCCACTTCTTCCACTCCTCCTGAACACACAAACAGGACAAGGAATAGCCTTGAGGCCCGGTGGTGCCAAACATGCTAGCAGCCTGAATGATGCCTCTTAAAAATGAGACAGAATTAAAAAAGCAAAATTAGAGAGCATTAAATGAATCAAAAATAAATATATCTCTCCTCTCCCCACCCAGTTAATGTTACTCATTCTCCCAGGCATTCATCATCAAAAGGAAATACATTTCCCCAACCTCATTAAGCAAGATCCTTACTAAAGAGCCATAGAAGAGGTACTCACTTCCTGGCCTCCCACTAGTTCCCGACATGCCTTCTGCATTTCTATATAACTGCTAGAATTCTAAACTAGTTCTTTACCAGAAGGTAGTTCTATGTAGAAAAATGGAGACAGGTAGAAAATATATCAAGAGGACAGCTCTGGATACAACTGTTGGTTTGCCTCATGAAATCTGACTAAAGGTCAAATGCCTGCCCAGGCAAGTTTGATGCAAAAGAGCTGAGATTTGCTTTTGAACCTTCTCAGAGGCACTGTTTTTCCCCACAAGAAACCCAGGACTGCACTTCCTTCACAGAACAGGAAGTTGTGTATTGTCTATATGCTTTGCAAAACAAAGATTAGATAAGAATTTGGAAGGAAGGGGTTTGCTGACAGAGCATTGTCCTTCTAGAATTTTACAATACCAACGCCTTTCAGATTCTAAGGGCAATTCAATTCACTAAACTAAGGTGACACAGGCAGTAGCTGAAACAATATGTTGGTCTGCAAAGGGTGGTACAGATCATGGTACAGATGAGCTGAGTTTAGAAACAGTCACAAGTTTTCAATTTAGTGATGCAGAGGAATAAGAGAAGAATTCCATTTTGGCTCCTCTCAAAAAAAAATGAAGCCTACAGACCACAAATATATCCTACATTCCACCTGTGGCTGCCAGCAATAACAAAAAGAAACACAAATGTAAGTCTTAGAAAAATTTCCAGTTGCTTGGTAGTATGAACGTCAGAAAAGAAAAGTGAGATGTAGTTGTTATACTTATCACAGTTGCTCAACTTCCTTCCAATCCACCCCATGACAGAACACAGGAAGCTGCCTTGGACTTAGGCTATTGGTGACTCTCACTTAGCAGTGTCAACATGAATAGGTATACAGCTCAACAGAATATGAGGCAGGGCCTTTCCCAGTCCTACCTGGAAATGTCAAAGACTGAATCTGGGACATTCTGTACAAAAAGCATGTGCTGGGGACCCACCCCATTTGCAAGGAATAAGATCAACTTTAAAAGCAGGCAGACTATTCCAGATACTTTCACAGGGGGTAGCAGACCAGCAATATCCCTTGTGGCTCTAGCTATAGCAGCAGTACAGCTTATAATTATAGAAGTAAATAACAGTTTACTTCCAAGCAGAGCAGGAAGTAACAATGCACAAAGAACTGAAAAGCCTGTGGCAAGGAATCCAAAATCCTCTCCTTAGAATGATCATGGAATTACAGAATCATACAGTTGGAATAAAATCACAAGGGCCATCCAGTTCAATCCCATTCTGCCAAGCAGGAAGACACAAACTACTCCTGACAAGGCCATATAGACTCTGTTGAAAAACCTCGAAAGGAGGTGACTCTAACACACCCAAGGGAGTGGGCTTCACTGTCGAAAAGCTCTTGCCACCAGGAAGTTCCTCCTACTGTTTAGGTAAAATCCCTTTTTCCTGTGGTTTGAATCCATTGCTTCCTGTCCTAGCCTCTGGAGCAGCAGAAAACAAGTTTGCTCCACCTGCTCAATAGGATATCTCTTCAAATATTTAAGCATAGCTTCTCTCCTCCAGGTTAAACATATCCAACTTTCTAAGCTGCTCCAGCCTATGGTAAACCCAATGCAACCCTATCATGGGGTTTTCTTGGCAAGATTTGTTCAGAAGTTTGCCTCCTAAGAGGCTGAGAGCATATGACTTGCACAAGATTACCCAGTGGGTTTCAGGCTGAGCTGGGAATTGAACCCTGGTCTCCAGAGTCATCATCCAACACTAAAACCACTATGCCACGCTGGCTCTCCCCCAGCTTGTCAATATCCCACTTGAATTGTGATACCAGAACTGGACACAGTATTCCAGGAGAGATCTCACCAAAGCAGAATAGAGTGGCACTATTGCTTTCCTTGATCTAGACACTACACTCCCACTGATGCAGTCTAGGATTATGTTGGCTTTTTTAGCTGCTGAACTGATGGAGTTTAGTTGTATAACTGATTCTGTCTGCAAAGGCTGTACTAGCTCTGGTGGAAAGAAAAAAAATCACACAATTCTGGTGTGGTTTTATATGGCCAGAATGTCGTATTTATTCCCCAATGGCTGTTGGTGTACATCTGATTACGGACAAACTAAATAGAATGCTGAGGCAGGATCGGGTGGAGTTCCATGTCCAAGGATGGGATTGTGACATTAAATCTCTAAAACATTAAAAGAGGCAAAAAATAATTATCTCTCATCTCTCCCCACCCAGTTAGTGTTACTCATTCTCCTAGACACTCACTATCAAAAGTAAATAATGTATATATACACAGTATTTATGTAATTAGTCTACAAATTTTAATAAAAAATTAACCCAAAACATCTGAGTCAGCTTATCCACAGGTCAATGTACGTACTATACTTTTAAATCTTATTTAAAAAGGAAACATCCCTGGCGAAAGGCAAGAGTGTAATCTGCCCTGGAAGCACTGACCCCCCACACCATTCTCTCATCCACCCAGCCTTTAGCGGGAGCACAAAGAGTTATACCTGCTGGAATTTTGTAAGTTCTTTGGCATCATTTTCTTTTGCTTCATCCTTTAGATCCTTTGTTACATGCCCTTATGTTTTACCCTCTACTTACCCACGGGTCATATCAAAATCCATAATTTGGTCCCAAACCCTGCCCTCGATTTATGCAAGAGGTCGACTTATAGTCAAGTATATACAGTGCATTTCATAAGAAGAGGCACTCACTTCCTGGCCTCCTGAAATGCTGTATGCATTTCTACACAACAGCTAGAATTCTAGAATAGTTCTTTACCTGAAGGCAGTTTTGTATAGATATCTGCATAGGTAGAAAATACATCAGGAGAACAGCTCTAGATACAACAGTAGGTTTCTCTCATGAAATTTGATTGAAGGTCAAATACCAGCCCTGGCAAGTCTGATGCAACAGAGCTGAGATTTGCTTTTGAGCCTTTTCAGAGGGCTTCACAATACCTTGCTCTGAAAGCTCCTCAGAACAAAGCACTTGGGTACTATTGGGCTCTGAAGACCCTGGATTGTATGGACACTGTCAGCTGTTTCTTGCTGCAACCAGAGAGCAAAGGAGCTCTTTGGAGCAGGAAGCAGCAGGGACAGGGCTCTTCAAGTAGCTGGCTAACACTCCAGAGTGCCCACCTGGCTAGTTCCTGGCTGTGGCATCTGTAGTCAAACAGACTTCACAGAGCAGCAGCAGTAGCAGTAACATATCTTACAAACATATCTTAACCTATTTAACCTGCAACACTATATGGAATGCCTCTCTGACCCTGAATGTAATCATATTCTGAGATCAGCATCTGAAGCCCTTCCCTAAAAGCCCCTCCAAGGGAGGACAGCAACAAGAGGAGGTTTCTCTGATGGTGGCCATCCAATGAGGGGATGGATTATGGAACATTCTCCTCAGTGAGGCCTTTCTGATACAGACACTGCTATTCCTTTTGGTAACTATGCATTTAAGAGTTGAAAGGGGTCACAAGGGCCATCCAGTCTAACATCCTGCCATGCAGGAATATACAATCAAAGCACTCCCAATAGAAAGGAACTGTGCCCTCCCCGAAGGCATCCAACTCCATCTTGGCCTCAGAGGGGGAGAGAGGGTAAGCCAATGCCATCAGGCCTATCCTTAAGATACAGATCCCTCCATCTGTCCATCTGCCTTGGTCCAGGACTCAGAGGGAGAGAAGAATGCTGGACCTGATCCCCTTCCCCTCAACCATTCCCTTCTCCTTCTGTGTCGTGTCTTCTTAGATTGTAAGCATGAAGGCAGGGATCCGTCTAATTAAATGATTTTATGTACAGTGCTGTGTAAATTTACAGCGCTATATAAATAAAGCTTAATAATAATAATAATAATAATAATAATAGCTATCCAGCCTCTGTTTAAAAACCTCCAAAGGAGCCTCCACCACACTTTGAGGCAGCATATTCCAGCGAAGAACAGTTCTGACCATTTCTGTATACAATGAGCTGCTTTAATGCATCAACTCATTGTGCTGTTTAGAATTGTCACTGGCATTTTAATTACTTGAGGGTGTGTGTGTTTCATTTTAGCGTGATGTGGATAATTTATTTTAATTTAAAATGATTTAGCACTGCTGAGTGCCACCCTAAGTCCTTTTTTAAATGACCACTAAGAATATTAATAAATATTGGTAATCAATATCATGATTAAATACACACACACACACACACACACACACACACACACACACACTATCTTCCTGTAGGATCAGGACAGCCCACTACTTCATATTATCAGTAGCATCAAATAACATCACTCTTGCTTTATACTGCACCTGTTCCACCCCTCAGACATGATACATTTTAAAAATGCGTTTATCAGCTTAATCATTACGTATAATGAAGACTCCTTCAACTGACTCCTACTCTTTTCATTTCTGTCCAGAGAGAAGGTGATGAACTAATGCAAAATTGTTGCCTCCCCTCATCTTCTTTTTCTCCTGTTTCATCTCCCCAACTATAATTCCATTTGTAATGGCTTAACCAAGTTCATGAATCCAGAGGTCTTTTCTTGAAACAATTCATTCAAAACTGGCATCAGGATTCTTCAAAACCAGCATGGAGCAACTAATTTTTTCACTTCAACAAATGTGTACTGGGAACAAATCTAGATTACAAAAGCTGTGCCTTTCAGAGTCTACAATATCCCCTTTAAAGGATATCAAGTAGTAACAGACACAGCTAAACATAAGCTACAAAACTGACCCAATACCACAGGGTATGTGCACTTGGTTGCTCGGTATCCCTGATTTTTTCCTATTGACACAAAAGCATAATGTCAGAAATTTAGGAACAAGAAGCCCACAGCCAAGAGCTGAGAAAAACGATTTAAGGCCCAAAATAAACAAAGAGGTTTAGGTTTGATTCCAGTTTTATACACTTCATGGGATTCAGTCTTCTGGCTAATGACTTTTGGCTTCTCCTTGGATCCAACCTTGGAAGAAAGGCAGAGTATAAATCCAATAATAAACAAATAAACAAATAACTTTATATCTTTTGTCAGCTTGATAAAACCTTTACACTCTCTCTTAAAATTTGCTGGGGTTTGTGTCTTCAAGTCATTTCTGACTTATAGCAACTCTAAGGCGACCTTATCACAGGGTTTTCTCGGCACACTTCTTCAGAGTGGTTTGTCATTGCCATCCTCTGAGGCTGAGAGAGTGCTACATGCCCAAGGTCACCCAGTGGGTTTCCATGGCTGAGCTGGGATTTGAAGCCTGATCGACCATTGCCCTAGTCCAGTGCTCAAACCATTACATCATGCTGGCTCATGCAGTGGACCCTTGTTATCCGCTGGGGTTTGGTTCCAGGAATCCCCATGAATAACAAAATTTGTGTATGCTCAAGTCCCATTAAATACAATGGCATAGCAAAGTGGTGTCCCTTTGATAAAATGGAAAAAATCAAGGTTTGATACTTGAAATTTATACCTTTTAAAAAATATTTTCAAGCCGTGGATGCTGGAATCTGTGTATAAAAATCCATGGATAAGTAAGGCCAACTGTACTTCAGACCTATTCTCTCAAACTCAGCAAACTCACCTGATCTTAGGTTAGAAAACACTTCTGTTTTGAAAGAAAATGGGCTGTCTTGATACAAATGGTTCCTTTAAAACTGAGCACCTGGTGTTTCATCTTAATGAGGACAAAAATGTTGAGCACTGGATGTGGGCACAAAAAAAACATGAAGAAAATCCTAGCATGGTATTAGTCAAGTTGATGTAGAGGGCCAAGTTTTAAGATGGCATAAAGGTACTAAAAATCCTAAGCAGACCCAAAAAAAGCTTCACAAAGAGCTTTCTGTTCTTGAAGAGCAAGATGAATCAGCAGCAGAACAGTAGATGAGATTAGAAGAGCAGATGAGATTCAAAGAGCAATTAACTGTGCATGGGACAAAAATAAATAAATATCCCATCACTCTGTGTATTTATGGGATTGCAACTGGCTGTGTCTAGCCCAGAAAAAAGTAACAGATCATGGTGAAAAAGTCAATGAAGATTTTAGCTTAGTAAATGGTGCCAGTTAAAAGTAAACTAAATGCCACAATTTTTCAGGGAAAGGGCTGAAAATAAGGACACAAGAGTATCATAATTCTGTTATATAAAACACATAATAATGTCAATACTGTAGTTAGGATATTGTACTGATTCTGTGTCAAGTTTCACTTGGCCAAAAGATGGGGAAGCGATAAAACAGATATTTAAAAGTGACAAATGGACTGAAGCATCATCCCTCTGATGAAAGACTAAAGCATTTGGGACTTTTTAAGGTCTAAGGGAGACATACAAAAGATGTCTTGAGACATACCAGATACAGAGGGATTACATAAAAAAATCATTAATAATATTGGAGAGATGGTATACTGAAAACAGACAAAAGTCCTTTGCATAGAATATAATATTAAAGCATCCTAAAGGATTTGACAAATTTATGGAGGACAGGGCTCTACATGACTATTAGCCATGAGGAGTATATTGTTGTTGTTAACTGCCAACCAGTTGACCCTGACTCCTGACGACCCTGTGTATGAGACATCTCCAAACCCCCCATATCCTCCACTGCTCTACTTAAGTCCTGTACATTCAGGCCCATAGCCTCCCTGACTGAGTCCATATGGCCTTCCACTCTTTTTACTAACTTCTATCTTTTCTAACATTAGTCTTTTCCAGTGAGTTTTGCCTTCTCATGATGTGGCCAAAGTATAACAGCCTCAGTTTGATCATCTTGGCTTCCAAGAATTCAGGTGTGATCTCTTCAAGAGCACATTTGTCTTTCTGGCCACCCAAGGTATCCTCAGCACTCTTCTCCAATACCACATTTCAAAAGAGTTGATTTTCTTCTTATCCACTTTCTTAACTGTCTAGGTCTCACATCCATACATGGCAATGTGGAATAGAATGGATTGGACGATATTCACTTTAGTGCTCAGTTGTATATCTTTACACTCTAGGATCCTGTCTAGTTCTCCCATTGATGCTCTTCACAATCTTAGTCTTTTTCTCTCTCTTTGCTTCTCTTCTTTTCTTAACTGCTTGAAGCAATTCATTTGTTATCCACTGTTTCTTGTCTTTCTTTGGCCAGTGATAGTGTCTTTCTACATTCTTCCTTGATTATGTCCTTAGCTTCTGACCATAGTTGTTCTGGTTCCTGGTCAATTATGCTTAATAGTTCACATCTATTTCTTTCATTGTCTGTGAATTCTGTTGATGTTGTTAAGATCATATGTTGGTATGACAACTGTTTTTGCTTTCTTTTTCAGTTTCACTCTAATTTTTGACAAAAGTAATTCATGATCTGTACCACAGTCTACACCTGGTCTAGTTTTAGGCTGCAAGGATAGAGCTTCTCCATCCTCTGCTTCCCATTATATAGTCTGATTTCTGTATTGACCACTTGGTGATGCACACACACACACACACACACACACACAATCTCCTTGGTTGTATTAAGCAAGTATTTGCAATGAATAGGTTGTTGGCCTTACAAAATCCAACAGTCGCTCTCCTGCTTCATTTCTTGTACCTAGTCTGAATCTTCCTACTATTTTTGATCCTTCTTTGCCACCTGCTTTAGCATTCCAGTAACCAATGCTTAGTTTGAAGTCCTGTTTTGGTGTGTGGTCAGTTTCTTCTTGGACTCCTTCATAGAATCTCTCAATTTCTTCTTCCTCTGTGGTTGGTGCATATACTTGGATTATGGTAATATTTTAAAAGTTTTCCCTGAAGCCTTATTGATATGATCCAATCCAACTTTGTGTTGTATCCCTTGACTGCTTTCGTTATATCTCTTAGTATGAACACTATTCCATTTCTTCATGTATTTTCATTTCCTGAGTAGAGCACTGTGTAGCTGCTGCCCAGTAGCTGGTTATCACTCTATATCATGAATATATGCTACTTCCAAGATCAGAGGTAGTGTGTTGCTGAACACTAGGTTGGAAGAACAGCTTGGGAAGACAATGACCATCTTCATTAAGGCATTTGGTTGGCCACTGAAGGGAAACTGGATGCAGGACTAAATAGGCCTTTGACCATTCCAGTAAAACCCAGCTTGGTGCAAAATAGGCATTAGCCTGTGATGGCTGTTTAAAAGCATTAGATACCATATATACTCGACTATAAGTTGACCTCATGTATATGATGAGGGCAGGATTTGGGGTTAAAATTATGGATTTTGATACGACCCATGGATAAGTTGAGGGTAAAACCTAAGGCCATGTAACAAAGGCTTTAAAGCAGTGGTTTCCAACCTGTGGGTCGAGACCCCTCTGGGGGTCGGATGACCCTTTCAAGGGGGTCACCTTAGACCATTGGAAAACACCTATTTAATTACAGTTATGAAGTAGCAACGAAAATAATTTCATGGGTTGGGGTCTCCACAACATGAGGAACTGTATTAAAGGGTCGCAGCATCAGGAAGGTTGGGAACCACTGCTCTAAAGGATGCCAAAGAACTTACAAAATTCCAGCAGGCATAACTGTTTGTGTTCATACTGAAGGTTGGATGGATGAGAGAATAAAGCAGGGGGTGGGGATCACTGCTACCAGGACAGATTACTTTCAACAGGGGATGGTTCCTTTAAAAAAAAAAGAGTTGAAGTACAGTACATACAATGACCCATGGATGAGTCGACTTGGGGTTTTTGGGTCAATTTTTTGACGAAAATTTATAGACTTATACAGTACAGTCAAGAAAAGGAGTAACAGTATTAGTGATGATGGGACAATAGTGAAAAAGCGGAAAATAAATAAATAAATAATAATAATAATAATAATAATAATAATTCAACCTTTAGGCTCACAGGCAATGCACCGTGTCAGAGCTTCAAAAAGTTAGTTTTTGGACTGTAACACTCAGAATTCTGTAAAATGTATGGTGACTGGGAGTAACAGAGAAAGGATGAAACCTGAGACTTTACTTGGACTTGAGTAATCAGTCTTTTCCCTCTGGTTTCCCACATCAAACCTCTGAACTGAGCAACCTGTAATTCTCTGGCATATTCCTCCCATAATATTGTTCCTTATGTGCTCTATATCCAATTCAGAGATATCAAGATGGAAGAAAAAATAAAAAACAGGGCAATCTGACTACAGTAAAAAGACTTCTGTGTCTATATATATGAGAGGAAACTGATTGTGCATATTTTACAACTGTAAGGACTACATACTTTGCACATTTTAAAAAGATAATTTAGAATGCTGATTACAAAAGGTAGAGTGAATTAGCCTGGAGAATTAAGCCTATATGTCTAAGGTCTGGCCATCTTAACATTATTGATCCTCAGTTTAAAAAGGACAAAACCTAAATTTTGGAGGAGGCTGCTAAGTAAGTAGCCTATTCTTCATGCTGCTTAAGGAACAACAGAAATACAATATTTTCTTATTCTAATAAATAACAAACGATATAACAATTTCATATGGACATGAGGGTTGCTTATAGAGTAAATTTTTCATGTAATATGCAATTTATTTTATAAATTAAAGCATTACAACATTAAGTATAAACAATTCAAAAAGAAGAAAAGAGTAAGACTGATAAGACTTTATGAAACAGTTCAAAAGATTCTGGGAATACCCATCTCTGAGTTCAAAGACCTTTATAATTCATTGTCTTTAAGTTCAAAGGACCTTATGCCTCATTTAAAGTTTAATGGACTTTATACATCATATTCAAAATTGTTGGAGTTTATGTTCTGTAAACAGAACACAAATTTGTGTTCTAATTGACATCATTATTGCTGCTTGTATTGTGATTGATTTTGAGTTATTACTATTATAATTGTGGAATTCTTTGCCTTGTTTTGTTTCTGTTGTTTCAATGAGATTGTTATTCTTTTAAAAGTTTTGAAAAATAAGTTCACTGACCCCCTAGTTTTCATATTTATGATATTATCATATAGTTCGTTATTTATTAGAATAAGACAAAACTGGTATTTTTGTATGCAGATACATGTTGTATTGTTCACCACCAGACTTCCCTATTGTTTCTTAAATGGTACTATAGTTTTTAGAGATTCATTGTGTACAGGCTTCATGCCCATGTTTTCCTTGTTTTTATTGTCTGCCACACACAGAGAATAATCTATTGTACTTTCCCCCTGATCAGGCCGTCCAAAAAAATGCCTGCATACCTGTCTATGTGCCAGTAGGAAGTCTTCAGTTATGCCTGCGGTCTTCATCATGAAGGAACCCATGGCCAAGCCCCAACACTACCCACTAGAACAAAAGTCCTCATATTTGGTCTGGTAAACCACCCTGGAGGCTATACATCTGTCCCTAGCACAATGAAAACATTCCAAGTACATAAACAAATATTTTGTATTACTTACCAATAGCAGCAGAGTTGAGATATCCTCCCCCCAAGAACTGGGAACCACTCCCTCTACTCTCCCCGGCCCCAAATCATAGGGGAGAACCAGTACCAGCCTAAGAATCTGTTCAACTCATTTGTTCTACTAAAATAAAGCCATGTCAATGAAAGAGAGAGGGCCTTATGTACAAAATGTGGCTTCCTCAGTACAGCAATTTCAGATCAGCCAGATCCTTTCCAGTCTTACCATTTGCCTGGGAGACACCTTGAGTAAGCTGTACCTAGTAAAAACAGAGGCCCATTGAACACAGCATGAGTAAATATAGCCAAGCCTCCATTAAACTACCAGGAGCAGAGGCCCAGACAACTATCTCCCACTCCTATGCCTTTTTCCTGGACTAAGCTACACTGAAGCCATTCAAAGCATTTATCAAGCTGTCAGTGAAAAGCTTGTAACCTAACTTGTTTGACTACCTAAACCTGAACCCTGGCCTGGTTTGAAAAGAAAAGATGGAAGGTCAACCAGTCCCTGTCTCTGTTTAGTCTAGCTCCAGCTCCACCCATAGGAGGAAAACTCTGGTGCCAAAGGGAGCCTACCAACACACACTGATGGGTTTCTGACAAAATGAGTCTTCTTTTGTTCCTTTAGTTCTATGTTAGTTACTACATATTATCTGCAGTACAATATATCAACCACAGTATTTGCTTCTGCACCACTCCATTGCACCAACGCTTTATTTTCATAGATCATGAAGCATTCCATTTTTTAAAAGACATACACACATGCCTATACACTGGTCCCACTCAGGGCTAGACAATCTAATGCTAGCAGAAGATTTGGACTTCTCCTGATCCCATAAGTCCTGACCATTGGCTATGCTGCCTGGGGCTGTTGGGAGCTATAGTTCAACAATATCTGTGGGGTGCAGTGTTGCCTACCTGTAGCATAACTACATTTTAGATCTGGACATGTGCTTGAAGACTGGTCAATGACTGGAATCATTGTTCAGGATCTCATAATATCTGTGATCTTGTATTTACAGTTCTCTCCTATTTGGAGGGTAGGTGGGAAGGGTCCTCCTTACCAACCAGTTTTCTGGGATCTCAGCCCTCTAAATCAGGGGTAGGCAACCTTTTTGAGCCGGGGGCCGGGTTGCTGTCCCTCAGACAACTGGAGGGCCGAAGCCCAAAAATAAATAATTAAATAATTAAAAAAAATTAAATACACAAATAAACCGGAACAAATGTAGGACAAAAAATTCAAATAGAGGACACTTTTTATAAAATATGGAGGACATGCTAAAAAATTTGCTGATTTTTTCAAAAATGCATGTTTCGGAGGCTTCTATAGACAATTGCTCCCCTTGCCCGCCACTTGCCCCCCTTGCCCGCCTCCTCCTGATAGGCCAAAGGCTCCGGCGGCAATCGGCAGCAGGACCGGGCTGGGGCCGGTCCCAAGGCCTTGCCGGGCTGCATCTGGCCCGCGGGCCGCAGGTTGCCTACCCCTGCTCTAGATAAAAGGGGCAAACTGTAACAGATACTTCCTGAAGACCAGCCATGGGTAAATCTGTGCTGTTTTCAATGAGTGAGACTGGAGAAGAGAGGTTTGATCTGCTGTTAATAGGGAGATATGCCCCACTCCTGTGCTGGTAGCAGAATAACTTGATTTATCCAAACTTTCATTACATAACATCTCCTTAGGCACCAGAACAGGGAACAGAATGGCCTTTTGCAGTGTAAAGAAAAACTCCTGTTCCATGGAACAGGATTGTTTCCTCCCACTACGGGAAGCAACATGCAACTATCTTCTTCCAGCAAACAGATTAATGACAGGCACCCCTGGCCTACTACAGCTATTCCAAGCAATGGGTTCTGAGGCGTCGGATCGTAAGACTTTAATCATAAGTTCCAAGAATTCAGTTCACTACCATTACCATTTCAGGGTTAAGAGATGAGACATTTCTGAATTCTAAACTACAGACTAAGATTTATTCTACTGCATTTCTGGGAGGAAATCCTAATTTCAGGGTCAAGGCTAGACAAAGTGATCAAACAGAGGGCAGGGAAATCAGAACTCCCCTCCAAAAAACAACTTACTGAGAACACCAGTGACCTAAAAGGTTAACCAAGGTTATACTCTTTAGGCCTGTGAATATTTTCACTTGAGAAAAACTGGCTTGTGCCTTGATTGAGAGTGCATATCCCTGTGTATAAAGGAGACTGACACAAACTGAAAGATACTACAGTGGACCCTTTTTTATATGCTGGGGTTTAGTTCCAAGATCCCCCATGGATAACAAAATCCGTGGATGCTCAAGTCCCATTAAATATAATGACATAGCAAAATGGTTTCCCTTATTAAAAAATGGAAAATCAAGGTTTGATATTGGAAATGTATACTTTTTTTGAACATTTTCAAACCGTGGATGCTTGAATCCGTGTATAATAAATCAGTATATAAGAAGAGCCGACTGTACTCAAGAGTCTCCTTTGTGCCCCTTGCAAGTAGCTCTGTGGAAACTTTCTTTGTACATTGACAACATGTTGAGGAGTTGAGGTAAAAACAGAATCAAATGCATAAATTGAAAAATGGTACAGTATGAAGACTTAACTCATCCACTGAACCCAAACTGTGTTTCGCATAGCCCAATGGAACATTCTGCACAGATGGAAGATATTTAGAATTCACTGAGACCTAAAATCTAAGGTAAGAACTATCCTCTTTAAATACATTTTTATGGTAATGACCTGTAACTGACTACTACAGCCCCGTATAGGACTGCCTGTTCAGAAAAAGTTGTCCCCAGACCTGAATTATAAGATACACCCCAACTGCCACAAAGTTGTTGTTGTTGTTGTTGTTATTATTATTATTATTATTAAGTCTGTCCAAAACAAAAGTAACACCCTCAAATTTTCTAGTCCAGCCAAAACTGAGTACATGTCTCTCTCAAAGGACTATAAAGCCTCTCCAGTATGTATGAGAGCACATAACCAGTATTACTAACATCTTTGGCAGGAACAGGAACACCTAGGTGCATTTTTAACATGCTTGATACGGTGCCTCAAGGCAAATTCTAACTCAGTACAATGCATTAGATGATATTTTGTTAACTTGCTGCCCTGCCTAAAGGAAGTAAATTCTGTTTTCACACTTTTGTGAACCTAAATACACTGAGTTGGCCTTTCAGGAAGTCAGCACAGCTGCAGATTCATGGTTATTGGTATCAGGGTACACAGAACAATGACGGTAACTCCCTCTTCCACCCTGGTTTTTATATTTACAGACATCAGGTCCTGCTTTCTGCTCTGTGCCCTTCTGGGTTTGGAAAGAAGGCAGATCAATTCAGTTTTCCCCAGCTAAAGGTGAGAATGACAGCCTTGCAAACTCTGTAAGGATGCAGAAATTAAAAGCATTATAGACTTTGCCCTGGAACTTTTTAAACTCTAATGTTTATAATGTATTGGATAATGGGAAACAAAACTACCCAAAAATAGAAAATGTAGAGTCCCAAATATTTAGCAAAAAGCAAGCATCAGCCACTAATCATGGGACAGGCTAGCAATCTATCAGTACGTTATCATTTAACCTTGGACTTAGACCTAGTTACAGTGCTTTATACACAGAGACTAGCAAGCTCAGCAGGGCTGTTACAGCCGTGGTTCAGCCACCAAAAATATACCACTTCATGAGATAGTGAGATCTCAAGACAGCCTTGAAATATTTTGAGTGGTATTTTGTAAGAAAGCTACCCTGAAAATCCCACTGGGGACAGAAGACATGGGATGCAATTTTTTTTAAAAAAAATCAGTTCCTATTATTTTCAAATCCTTTAGAGGCCAAAAAGCAGTAAGAGAAGACAATCAAAATGATTATTTTCCCTTGAAACAATTCTAGAAAGAAGCAGTAGCCCATTGTCTGATTTGCTCCTGGAGTTTACTGAAAATAAGGGCTTGCAGGCACTTCTGCGATCAGCCCTTCATGTCCACAAATTCTTTACCCATAGATTCAACAATCTGTGGCTTGAAAATATGCCAAAAATATATAAATTCCTAAAAGCAAACCTGGATTTTGCAATTTTATATAAAGGATACCATTTTACTTGGCCATTGTACATAATGGACTTGAGGTTTTGGTATCCGAGGGAGGGGGCTGCTGCAACCAAACCCCAGCGGATACCAAGGGCCACTGTATTAGTATAGGTAAAAAGGGGAAATTCTAAGGCCCTGCAATTCAAAGAACACTGTTGGACAGGATGAAATGGGATGAGGGAATGACATATGCATGTATTTGGCACAGCATACATAAATACTACTCCAGAACCAAAAGGGTGATATCTGATAAGATTTCTCTAAATTTTGCACATGTGTATAGGCAGTCATTTCATTAATGGACAGGAAACACACACACACCACAATCAGACACACTTTTGACTGTCACACGTTTTGTGTCTTCAAGTAATTTCTAACTTATGGTGACCCTAAGTCATGGGGTTTTCTTGGCAGAATTAGTTCCTCTGAGGCCAAGAAAGAGTGACTTGCACAAGGTCACCCAGTGGGTTTTCCTGCCAAGTTGGGATTCAAAGTCGGATCTCCCAATGTCCTAGTCCAACATTTAAACCACTACACCATGCTGGTTCTCACACATACACACACTTTTTACAGCCACATATACCTTCTATGTGTGATTGTATTCATAGCCGCTGCCTGTCAAGTTCACTACAGGCACACAAATAAACACAGAATTTTTGGAAACAAGCTAAAATTTATACATTTATACACTCCAAGGACCTTACCACGTTAAAGCTTGACTGCAGTGTTCCTTATATCCCCTCTCTGTATAAGGCCAAAGTTCCAGTCTTTTCAACATTCAACTTGTACCTCCACCACCATTATCTTGCTGTGGTCACATGCTCAGTCCCAGAGCTCCTTCCTCTATCTCACATTTTGAGGAGCCAAAATAGGCATATTGTTGTCCTGAGCCCATTATAAAGTCCAGCTTGGGGAAAACATTCCCTGGCCCATGACAGAGAGATAAGTCCAGCTCAAGAACACTTTGTTCCTGTTAAGCTGTCTTTACTTTCCCCTGGCCCACTTTAGAGCTTTCTCCAATCAACAGCCCAAATCCAATGTTACAAACTTGCCTTCTGTCTCTCTGACAGGTTTAACTGCTTAGGGGGGGAAATCTTTCTGCCGAGATCCGATTTCCAACTGTGGGAGGATGGCAAGACTCCTGCACTCTGTCAGACCCGTTTGGCGGCACAAGCTGAGAGAATGGCACACTGCCTCGCTGAAGTTTGAAGCTCTGAGTGATAGTTTCACTCCCTCCCAGATATCTGGGACTGTGGCTCCTCCTTTGTAGGAAGGAGGTGGGCAGGGTCAAAGCAGTTGCTTTCTACCACCATTCAGGAAGCTGGTGGCCCTCTGCTCTCCAATCTGAAGTAGGCAGGCTTAAACCGCATTAGTGCAAATGGAACATTTGGGAGCTAACAAAAGTTTAAAGAGAGACTGCAAATGACAGAACTCGGCCCTCAAGCTTCTCTGTTTTCACTTGGGCCATTGTAAACTTGGAACTGCTACACTGATCAGCATGGGAAAACCGGAGGACTGGATTCTAGCTTCAGTTCCTTGGCATATTCTCCACTCACAAGCAAGGCCCACTGGAGTCAAAGCTTGGATCAGGTTCTCAACTCAGCTGCAAAAGCCAAGCAGCGTTTTATACCTGTGGACAAATACGATCTCTTCTGTGAACAGTGGGGTAGAGCTGGATAAGAATATCTGGGAAGGAGCATGAGCCAAGGTTGAAGGATGGTTGCTAAAATGCTGGGAACAGTCTTTGGAAGAAAAGAGAGGGGAAAGAAAAACAGATTTCCTGGAGATGATTAGCTAGCAAAGCAAGCAACCACCGCAATGAGCTAATTTCTGCTGCCACATTTCCCCACAGAGAAGCGTTAACCATTAACTGTTCTCTTCTCAGCCAGCTGGTTGCCTGTTTTTTGTTGGGGAAGGAAAAGATAAAGAGAGAACTGGCTGAGAGATAAACAGGATATCGAAGGGGAGGGCAGAACCATGTGGAAAGCAGTGGAAAGATATTAGGCTGCCTATCCCACATTGCATAGTCTTCCTCTCATGGGAAGGGGATTAAGGGAGGAAGAGAAAGCATTAGCAGGCTCCTCACAAGCCTGATGGGGGAAGAAGAGAATAACCGAAGAGTCACTTATGGCTGGGTGTAGTTTTGTCTCCTACACAGGTACAATGGGGCTGAAAGAGATGGGAAGAAACTGCTGGGGAGGAAGGAAACGGAGATACAACAATGGTATATATCTTGGAGCTTTGTAATGGACAGATTTACATGCAGCTCCTGGTTCTACTACAAATTTTCCTCAACCAAGGCTTTGCTGGGGGATGGGGAAAGGAGAAATCCAATTTACTGCACAGGAAGGCAATGTAGTTTAAAGGACAGAGGTTAAAATCCCTGCTCACTTCCCCAGCTCGCTTGCCCTCCTTGATTTCATGATGCCATTAGGGAAACAAATCAGATTGTAGCAGACTCAGAAGTGCAATATATACAGCACCAACAATAAAAAAGATTTTATTGGATTATTTGGCTCACAATTGCTTCGGCAGATCAAGGCTGCAACTGAACACAGGGAGAGCCAGACGCCAAAGGAGGACCAGCTCATTCCATCCCATCCTCACCACAGCTGCCTGACCACTAATCAGAAACAGAACAGAATGATGCCTAGTCCTTGCATCATTCTGCAAAAGGGAAGGGAAAGGAACAGAATGGACTCAAACCCCAGGACGCCGGCACCAGCAAATCCAGGAAACCAAGAGGAAGTTCTAGTGAATAGTCAGGACCCAGAAAATATGAAAGGAGATAACTGTTGATGTTCAAATGAAAGATGAAATGACTCCCCGTCTTCCTTCCACAAAGAAACTTGACATAGTAAACATGGAATTTCAAGAGAGTCTCCCATCCAGACATTGTCAGAACTCACTTTGCTTTAGAATCACAGAATCCTAGACTTGGAAGAGATGTCTAACCCCAGTCTGCCATGCAGGAATACACAATCAAAGCACCCTTGATAGATGGCCGTCCACTCTGTTTAAAAACCTTCAAAGGAGGAGACTCCACCACTCTCCCAGGGAGCATGTTCCACTGTTGAACAGCTCTAACTGCCTAGAGGTTCTTCCTATTGTTTAGGTGGAATCTTTTTTCCTGTAGTTTGAATCCATTGTTCCGGATCCTATTCTCTGGAGCAGCAGAAAACAAGCTTGCTCCATCCATTTAGCAGCATTACTACATCATATGCCTTATTCACAGTTAGAGCAGATACAGCTAGGCAATTATGATCTATTCTTTCTCAAGGTAACATGAATATGATCTAGTAGTTAGAACAGAAAAGTAAGGATGAGATGAGCGCTGGAAACAGCACTCAAACACACAGCAAAAGGCTGCAATTTAAGCCTGCAGATGGTGAGGTATTTTCTCATCCGTGCACAGGGCTAATTTCTAAAAAAAACTCTGAAGGAAAAACAGGCAGAACTCAAGTCAGCCCATAGGGGCTTTCCATCTGGTCTCCAAGACAGGACCTCCTCATTAGGCAGCTCAGTCATTTCCATGGGAATTTCAGATAATGAAAAAGTGCTGTTTAGCACTACCTTGCAGGCCTCTCTCCTTGTGCAAAGAGCAACACAAGGCTTTGGCAGAGTTCTCTGGTACTTCAGCTGCTCACCCCCATCTGCCTGTGTTTTGGCTCTTGAAGGAGAACGTACAGCTGTGACACATTTCCAAAGTCCATGTTCACACACTGAGAAAGAGAGGGTTAAAGAGTCCCTAGCTTATACCTTGACTTGTTTTGGAGCAAGGTAGAATGCAAAACCAAAACCAGAACTGTTTACACCTCAACTATTGCTCACTTCAAAATGTGGCCTATGGTAAGAAGCAAAGTGTAAACCAGGTCCCTTGATATTTCAAGCATTCCCCCCCCCCCCCTGAGAATACTTTAGTCAAGAATAGCACTTGGAAAAGTTACATGCTAACATAGGGAATTCTTGGAACTGTCATTCAAAAATGTAACTTTCCCAAGCTCTGGTTTATCATTCATTCTAGGCAGTAAACAACTCTGATCACCAAGCTGAAGTTTTTCAGAGCAGGGAAGGCACACTTGAAATTAATGCCAACTGAGCTGAGTTCAGCCACAAAATATGGTCTTCATTCCAACAATCGTCCAGTCCAATCTGAGTGCTTGGGAATTGCAAATCTAGGAGTCAAATGAAGGAAGCTATAGCTCGTATCTGCCCCTGCCTTACAATGCAGCAGAATCAAACCACCTCACCTCAGTTTCGCTTGCCAAAATATGATTCAATTCTTAAGGTGAATAATCTTCTAGACAAACTGGATGCTATCGGGAGACCAACTTGAAAGCTCACACAGAACTAAGCAAGCAGCAATGAAATTAGCCTTGTTCACAGGTGTACAAAAACATGCTTTCCCTCGAGACTCAAGGATGGGGATGTTTTTGTCCAGCTGGCATGCTCAGGATGCCAAACTCCCTTCTCTCTGATTATCAGTAGTCCAATCTGGGAAGAGATAAATATAAGATTCTCATAAAAGTAGTAACACTGAGTCTGGATTCTTTTCCATGTAAAAAGTGGTAAGTCATGGTAAGAATTGGAGGAAGAGAATTCACAGGACACATTTTGAAGATTTTTTTTCAAAGTGCTTTGGCTTGGTAGTTTTTTGTGGGTTTTTTGGGCTGTGTGGCCATGTTCTAGAAGAGTTTATTCCTGATGTTTCGCCAATATCTGTGACTGGCATCTTCACAGAATGCTGACCTGGAAGCGAGTGGGAATACAGTGTGATCCTGGGTAGGCAGGAATGATTCCCATGTTAATCTGTGTATTGTTTTGAAGATGCCAGCCAGAGATGCTGGCAAAATGTCAGGAATAAATTCTTCTAGAACATGGCCACACAGCCCGAAAAACCAACAAAAAACTATGGATGCCGGCCATAAAAGCCTTTGACTTCACACTGCTTTGGCTTGCTTGATGAGTGGCATCAAAGAATACCACACTTTTTGCACTAAATAGGAACACCCCATGGTGGCAAGCAGAAGAAGGGAAAGACTGGGCATTCAACATTGCCTAACCACAAACAACAAGTGTGAGGAGTACTGGTGCTCCTGCTACTAGGATAAAGGAATCCCAGCCATAAGATAGGAAAAGGAAGCTGTGTGGGCAAGAATGATATGCCAACTGGAGACCTCTGGTAAGGCTTTTCCCTATTCACATCTTTTTGTTATGTCAGGTTTGAGAATCATGCAACCCTCCAAATGTTGTCAGACTGCAACTCCCAGCAGCCCTGGCCAGCACAATCAAAGCTGAGTACTGCTGAGATCTGATGTACAACAACATCTGGAAAACCACATTATTCTTACCTCTGTTTTAAACCTCCAGTTATCTTAAACTTCCCAGCTAAAGATATAAGAAGCATTAAAAAACTGGATCACTTGGAAAACAGGCAGATACAATTCTCAAACAGCCAAACCTTGTGACAAGTTTTGGGTTGTATGACCATTAGTTGGAATATACATACTCATCCTTTTGCCCTTTTTAAATAAGCACAAAGATCAATCAAGCTTCAGATTGAAAGGGGTGGGCTAAGACGACATCTGAAGAACATGAGCCAGAAAAAGCTTCTTTCATCCTGGCTTTCAGATAGCCTGAAACAGAGCTACTCAACGTAACTTATGGGTCATCTTAGAGACACATAAATCCAGACACTAGATCCTGCATCAAATCCATATGCCAGTGCCAACCACTGTACCCAATATATCTACTCAGAGAATATGATGCCTGGTGGCGCAGTGGTTAAATGCCTGTACTGCAGCCATTCATTCAAAACCACAAGGTTGCGAGTTCAAGACCAGCAAAAGGGCCCAAGCTCGACTCAGGCTTGCATCCTTCCGAGGTCGCTAAAATGAGTACCCAGACTGTTGGGGGCAAATTAGCTTACTTGCTAATTAGCTTACTTGCTGTTCACCGCTATGATCTTTGGAATAGCGGTATATAAATAAAACATATTATTATTATTATTATTATTATTATTGAGATACTCTTTTCTATTCCAATTGATACAAAGTGAGATTTCTGTTGTTTTATACATAATATTATACTTGAATCATCAAAGATGACACAAAATAATACACATTTGTATATAACAGAAATGTACTTCTTAATGTACTCCCTTCCCTTTTATGTGCACCTCTTTTGTCCTCAATCCACGATCTCCACTGCCACCCACCTTTCTCTCTTTGATTCCACTGGAACTGCTTCATATACCCCAATGGTGAAGAATATAGGGAATTGGAGTTCAACAACACCTGAAGGGGCACAATCCCACCCCTATCAATAAAGCCATGAACACCAGACTCCACTTTCTCCTTCTGGCACTTTAAGTGGCACTGTCATTGCAAGAATTCTTTCTAACCTGTTGGCTATTGTCTGCAGGATGTAGCAGGCTGGCAGCAGGTCAATTCATAATTACCACCTAAAGTAATTAAACATTATATTGTATTGCTACTCTGTTTCTGGCAAGCTATTTTTTAAAAAAAAAAATCAGCCACACAAATCTCCCTGTGCAGAGCAAACAAACACACACACACACACACACACACACACGAAGAACATTTCCTCTTTAATATTTGTGCATGTGTTTACCTGTATGTGTGTGTACATCCTACATGATAGCTCAAGACTGACAATGATAAATAGTGGAATAGTACTGGATGGTGGCAGGCAGCACAAGCACAGTCTTTCCATCATTGACATACAAAGATTTTCAAAAGTAATAATGGTTTTAGGAGCTGGCATGGTGCAGTGATTTCAGTGTTGGTCTAGAACTTCAGGGGACCAGGGTTTGAATTGCCACAGTGCCATGGGAACTCGCTGAGGAGTCATGGACAAGTTGTACTTTCCTACTTTCAGAGGAAGGTAGTGGCAAACCTCCACTGAATAAATCTTGGCAAGAAAATCCTAGGAAAGGATCATCATGAGTCAGAGTTGACTTGAAGGCACATAACACAACTGAAAATATGAAACTATGTCTGAGAATTCCAAGGGGTGTAATCCTTCCTGACTATAGTGATCAGTCACTGCCTGTCTGATTCTATCCTTTTAGAGCAGCAGAAATCTGGGATCAGAGGAATCTGTAGCAGATTCCACTGCTATCAATATATAGGACTTTTTGGATCCTAATTAAGGCTCTGGTCTTCTTTAAAGCTTCTTATGTACATCTGAAAAAGCATCTTCACTCATAATCTTCTTTCACCCATTAAGACTTAAGGGGGAGGCTTTTGAGAAATACCATGAAATAAAGCCTTTCAAGGAGAGAAAGCCTTGGGAAAAAAAATGTAGCATGCTAGCTATGACATTTTCTTCCTGGGGAGGCTTTCCAGCATTCAGTTCTAGACTCCTAAGAGGGAAGGGAAAATTGTATTCACATGTATGTGCTCACTTACACCATGCCTTTAAAGCTGGGTTTGATTCTATGATTTATTATGTTGTGATCACTCCTTTGTGTGCTTTGTTGGCTACCTCATTTCTCCTTTTGGAAAGAAAGGCAAGATTAAAATCCTAGAAATATATAAATAATGAATGCCACAGGCAGAAATCTCTGCCTCTTATTCTGAGAGAATATGATCTGTTGGCTTTTTATCACCCATTGTCTTGCTTCATAGCCTCTCTGTTATCCTTTAAAAGGTCTGGTGACAGATATCTTCCTTAGGCATAATGGGGGCATAATGGGTACTGAAACCAATCTGTCCTGCTTGGGACATTGTGACTCATGTACCGAGAAGAAAGAGGGCTTCAGAGTGGGCAGGAGACGCTAAATCAGACAGAATAAGACACCAAAATGGGTTTCCAACCCTGGCTAAAGACAGCAGTTGAAAAACTAAACTATAAAAATAATTGTGGGGGGATTTTAATCCCATTTTCATCTCACACTGAGAGAGTTCTTCCTCATTAGAACCCTTTAAGCAAAGACGAGACAGCCATCTCATAAAGAAACTGTAGCTGCACCCTTTGAACTTGTGAGCTTGCATTGACCAGATGATCTTCAAAACCATCCCGCCAAATCTATGTATCTGCTGCCTTCTAAGAATCTGCATTTTAAATTTCATTCTAGGACAAATGAAGGAGAGTTCTGATAGCAGCAAGCAGTACAGTCAAACCATCCTCTCTACAAGAGGTCTGTAGACTATCTATATCATTCAGTTTCAAGCGCATTAATAACTGCTTTTTCAAATGTGAAATCTTTCATATAACAGCAGGGAGACCCCTGCTCAGATAATTTTAGAACACTTGAGCTCATGTGTGGAAAAGTTAAAACCACTTGGACAATCCTCCTATGGCATGATTCAATGGAAAATGAGAAAGAAGTCTCAACATTTTTATAAAAGGTCAGCAATTTTTTAAAACTTCCCTATCTCCATAAAAAGAACTTCCTTGTGATCTTGATGACACAAGCACCCAAAATATGTCATTTAAAATACCATCAGGTTAGTCTTTTCAATACTCATTCCCTTGGTTGCCTGGGGCAAATTAACTCTAGATGGGGGAACTGGAAATATTTTGCAAACAGAAAGAATCATGGTCTCCAGTCTTCCTTTCAGGGATGTTTTTGTCCAGCTGGTATGCCTTTCAGGAAGCCATAAGGGCCCACAGGCATGTGGCACTGAGGTGGCTAGAAAACATGTTGGTGGGCAAGAAATATCTATTAACCTATTGGCAATGCTAGTTTGGCCCATAGACTGTATGTTGCCCATTTCTCCTGAAAGCATTAAAGATATGCTTTATCTTTAACCACCACCACCTTCACTTAACACTGAAAACTGTCTTTGTGATGTGCTGCAAAGCCCCTATAAACCTTGCCAAGGTTTCAAGCAGACAATTAGGTGGTTGTGATAGGGGCTTTTTAAAAGCATCACACAAAAGAATAGGCCCAATTAAAAGACCTGAGACCTTGGTGCTATGTCACAATGTGGTTTATATTCCATTATGTTTTCCACTTGCAGGCTTCATCTTTCTCTGTTTTATTCTCTCCACCTTCAACTGTTCTAAGTAAGTCACCAATTCCAGAGAACATTTGAAGATGAACAGAAACATTCACAAAGGACAAGCTTCAAAGAAGATAAAAAAAACACTGTGTCTGACTCTGGTAGAGACAGCAGAGACAGCATCGTGCCATGCAGTAGCTCTCCACTGTGGCAGAAGAGAAATAAAATGGAAGATCAAACTGCAAATGTAGGACAGGATTTTTAGCACACCAGTGCTTTTTTTTTAAAAGGCATGAATAAAGCTGTTCAATATCTTGAGTGGGGTTAAAGATTGAGGCCTAAAGAAATGCAGCCAGGATTCCTTTAAATAGCCACAGAGCTTCTATCGCCAATCTTATCACCAAAATGACAAACATAAGATTTTGTCCTCCCTTTAAAGAAACTGAAACCCAGTTTTTAATATACATAGAACTTAAGAAATTATACAAATGATACATTGTAGGCTTTTTGCTAGTTTGCAGCTCTTAGTTGCATTTTTGAAAAAAACCTCTTGTGCAGCATGGGGTGGGGACATTAGTCCTCAATTGGTGTAATACCAATGAAGCAACTCATAATTCTATCAGACATTGTGTGAAAAAGCTTTCTTTGGGGGGTGGAAGCTTCTAATCGAGAAGATAGGAGGTACACAGCAGGCTAAATCATAAGACATGGCAAACACATTCCTTAAAATACAAGTAAAACCTCTCAAGAAATACATTCAGTTAATTCAAACACAGAAACATTTTAAAAAGAAATTAAAAGCAGAAACAAAGAGAAGACCTTGACATTCTGTTTGAGATCACCTGCTGAACCACAGCAGCAGCAACTAAGGGTCCCTGAGCCATCTGACAGTATGCCACAGCCAGGTGACTACACATACTGTAATTATTAAAATCTCAGTCTTCAACTCACATTATCTGAACCCAGAAACTCATTTGGAACAAAAGCTGATATACACAAGATTTGGCCTGATTTTAGGTTTGATGGATTAGGAACAGGGTGCTGATCTACTCGAGAGCCAATATGGTGTAGTGGTTTGATTGGTGGACTCTGGAGATCAGAGTTCAATTCCTCGCTCCATCATGGAAAGCCACTGGGTGACCTTAGGTAAATCACATACTCTCAGCCCTAGAAAACTCCATGATAATAAGTCAGAAACAGCTTGAAGGCACATAGCAACAAGCTGCTCAACTGAAAGATCAACAATGTCAACTGACATCCTACTAGCATGCAAATGTTAAATGTTCCATATTAAAAAGGACACTCATGAAGGACCGGAATCTCATTTTTATGACATGATATAGTCAGCCCTTCTTATTCATGGATTTTTTATCCAAAGATTCAAGCACCCACATCTTGAATACACACACACACACACATAAAAATTCCAGAAAGGACACCTGGATTTTGCCATTTTATATAAGGAGCACCATTTTACAACAACACTGCATAGAATGGAACTTGAGCATCCATGGATTTTGGTATCCAAGGGGGGTCCTGGGGTCAAAGCTCAGCAGATTACAAGGCCCTGCTGTAGTTTCTCAGCAGTATTAGGAGTAAAATCTCCAAACTGTTCAGCACCTGCTGCAATCAGGGATGCGTATATAGTCCATGCCACCCCTCCTTAGGTTACTATGAACTTTCAAACTTCCCTACAAACCTCTCTTCAGAGATCCAGCCTTCTTCTCCATATCAAGTTGCAGGGCCCCACTTCTGTTGGCATCTCTGGGACAAAACTAGGATAGAGGGGAAAGCACAAAGCAAATACGCCAGGTCTAGTGCTGATAAACAGAATTTATGGGCTTAAATGACTGCCACCATGAGAGGCTATAAATACAGAAAGATCTGGCGGAGCAGTTTCTGTTATTACAGTGCCCATGTGAGATATTAGTGTAGCACTCACACTTAGGCAGTCAAGGCTTTCTGATGCAAGAAGAAATGCATCCACACTATGATGCTCTGGTTCTTAATCAAGGAAGCTAAGGAACCTGCTAGTCTAATTTCACACACTCCATTTGGAGAAACCACATGAATGGATGTTGGTCTTCCAGATGCATGCAAGTCCCAAATATGGACCAAATCTCTCACTCTCAGCTGAACAGCCATCTCACTCTATGCCACCATTCAGACAAGAGCATTTGCAAGACTACTTTCACAGTAGGTAGGCAGAGAGAAACAGAACACACCAGGCAGGTAAGGGGGCTTCTGAACATGTTGTGAACATATCACTATCACCTGAAAGGCTTTTTCTTTTGAAAATTAAGAGGTGTGAGAGGGAAGTCTGTTCATTCTCTCAGGTAATTGGCATCTGTTGTTTTTTTTTAAAGCACAAGATGTATCGTGAGTGTCCAGGAATCCGAACTATCATAAGCTCAGCTTTGTTGGTGGAAAGGAGGAGCCCGTGTATTATTAATTTTTATTCCTTATGGGGACTCAGATCAACATATGTTCTCCTCTCCTTTCTATGCTCCTAATAACCCAGAGAGGTAAAATTAAGCTGAGAAAGAGTGTGATTGCCCCAAGGTGGTAATGGATGAAAAGCAAATATTTGAAGCTGGTCTCCCACTTCTCCATCTAATATTGTCACTGTACTCTGTAATGATACTGCAAGATTATGTAGGCCTGACATTATTGACTGATCTAAACCAGTCATTCCTTGAACCATCAATTTTAATATTGCTTTAAAATGAATTGCTTGAATAAACGGTACAATTTCACTGAATCTTTTGCCATCAGTCAAACTGTATTGCATTCTGGCAGCAGAGGAAGATAAGATGAGAAAGACACCATTCCACCACACACTCCACCACCACCCCACTTTATTTCCCAATCCATGGGTGGATGTATGGATCTTTTTAAGTTTTGAGCCTAGAGAGACAGTCTTTTTTTGTAACTGGTTGTATACAAATTGTTCTGAGGATCTGATGGATTGAGAAATGGGACACAAATGCTATGACTTCTGGGTGGGGAAAGTGCTCCCAAATGCCACATCTGTCACCCCTGAAGACACCTAGGAATCTCCCAAAGGCCCCCTCTCTCATGTTTGGCATGATTTGGAGACTATTCTTTGTCAAAGAGCTACACCAAATCACTTGCAAAATGTGGTAATTTGCCTTTTCTAACAAATGAAAGCCTGTGTCTTAGACATATATTTGTGACCAGTAGCAATATCACATTATCTTTTGGTGTGCCTGTACATTCTGATGTGGTCTGCATGTGAGAGGCATGGGAACAGAAACTGCTCCTGCCCCTCTGTTTAGTGTCGCCCCTGAATATTCAGCTAAAGAAGTCAGACTCAGCGGACTTTTAAAACCAATAGCTTCAAAGTGTGTGACTGCCAATAGCTAAAGTGTCTTTTTCCCCTAAAGGCTTAACTATTTTAGGGGGGATATTTTTACCCACAGTTATTAGCCACAATAGCCAATTGGAAACACTGCATGGAGCAGCAGAGCTCTTAATATTAATAACATAAACACACAAAGAAGACCTGTTACTTTCATATCCCGCTTGTGGGTTCCCATAGACAGCTAACTGACACCTGGTGGAAAAAGAATGCTGAATGAGAGAAACCTTGGGTTAACCAGCAAAGCAGTTCTGATGTACTCACAACAGACCAACCTCTTGCCAGGGCTACAAGGACACTGTAGAATGTATTGCAAGTACGCAGGTGCGCCACCAATACATTTTAACTGGCAATCTAGCACCAAATACACATTTGTAGTGACTGGGCAGCTCAGAAATTAAACTTGCAGTTCTTTGGTTGTAAGCCTCCCTACAAACAGTTTTGAATGGAACGGCTATCTGCTTCCTTTCTACCCTTAGAACATCACATATCAGGTCCCTCATTTCTTATCAAGTAGCCAAGCACCTGCCCCATTGAGCTGCCTATGTATGTTGCAGAGCCTTTGAATCATAGAATCATAGAGTTGGAAGAGACCCCAAGGACCATCCAGTACAACCGCCCTGCCATGCAATCAAAGCACACCCGACAGATGGCCATCCAGCCTCTGTTTAAAGACTTCCAAAGGAGGAGACTCCACCACTCTCTAAGACAACATATTCCACTGTCAAACAGCTTTTACTGTCAGGAAGCTTTAATTTCTTTTCCTATAGCTTGAATGCATTGCTCCTGTTCTCTAGAGCAGCAGAAAATAAGCTGGCTTGAGACAAGAATGGCCCTGAGGGTGCATGTGGCACTCAAGACTGTTTGAGATCCCCAACTTCCTCAACTCTGGCAGATTGTCCTTTCTCTGGCAAGAATGGGTGAATTGCCTCTTCCGGAAATCTCAAAAAGTGGCAACTCACCTATTAAAACAGGACACAGAACTCTTCCCTCCTGCATTGTCCAACCTGTGTTTTTTTTTTAAACCCCTTTTTCAAAACAAAATATGGGTGTGCCTGCCACATCTGGGATTTTTATGCTTGTTTATGGCATTTTTAGTTTGTTTTAGGGCACTCCACACATTACTTGGAAGACCCAGGGGCAGAAAATTGGTTCCAGGACACATTGGGAGTTGCCCATCCCTTCTTTAGAACGTAATTGTATTTTTTCATTGCTTTTTCTCTAGGTCAGTTCCAAAAGACCCAAAATTACACTATGAACAGATGGCATTGCTTACAGATAAAGGAGCAACGGATATAGCCAAATCATCAGTTGCTGAATGATCTTGGCCAAATTTAACCAGAGTTTTATTTGATTTGGGGTAGCACACTAAACAAAATTGGAATTAATTGTCATTTTGGCAACAATTACAGGAGAACCATCAGATGTGGATCACAAAATGAGAACACCTTGGGTTCTTGTGGATAATGAACTCTGGTCCCCGCATAACACAGAAGCTGGGCATATAGGTAAGCAAAGCAGGAACACAGTTGATGGAGTGGAGGCATGATTCTCTCCACAAACCACTCCAGTGCTATTGTTCACAAACATATCATTATTAGGATAATGTCTGAAGTTTAACTGCCTCGCTTGAATTTATTCAAAGCCATAATAAGCTTAACCGATTGGAGAGAAGAACAGACGTAACTGGGGTTCTTGCTCCATCTCAGTAGTTAATTACTAAGTAAACGCAAGCACAGTAATTATTTCAGGTAAACAGAAATGGATGGCATCCAGTACTCGTAGCAAACAGCTGGTGGAGATACTCAATAACAGGGTGTGTCTGGAATGACTAGTCTGTACAACAAGCTTAGCCAAGCATCACTGAAGCAGCTTCAGAATCACTGACCTCATTAGCCAAAAACTTACAAAGACTATCTTGCACAGTTTACTGAAAATTTAACACTGTGATTGAACCTGAACTCAATCAGAACCTGTGCTGACACACTATGGAGGCAGTTTGAGTTCTAATAACACTGCCTACTGAGCAAACATAAGGAAGCAACCAATTTGGCCAATCCTTCTCTGTAGCTTTCCTACTCCAAAGGAGTGCAAAACCTGTGCATTCTCTTCTGTAGTTATATACTAGACACATTAGGTCTATTGTTCAGCTAGGATATGCCAGGATGGTGCACTAGCATGTGTGTTGAACTAGGATTTTCAGAGACCAAGTTTGAATCCTGCTCAGCTATGGAAACTCATGGGCTGACCTTGGGCAAATCACACCTTCTCAGCCTCAGAGGAAAGCAATGGCAAACCCCCTCTGAACAAATCTTGTCAAGAAACCCCTAGAATAGGGTCACTGTAAGTCAGAGCTGATTTGAATGCATATTATGAAAAAACAAATATTGACAGTCTCTTTATCCAAATTCAAAATAAAATGAATTTGCATGATAGTTGGCAGCAAAGCATGATCTTTACAATGGAAACCCCAATTCAACCCTTACAGTCGCTGTGAGACTTCCTATACCTCTGCTTAATGCACATATCTCTCATTAACCTGATCAGGATTTTCACAAATTGAGAACGTTTCAAATGAAGCAGGAGGAGGAAGGCAGAGTCTTGGAGTAACCCCAAGGCAAGTAATTATATCTGACATGCATAACTGTCTAACATGACAGTGTGGTGTAGTGATGTAAGCATGGGACTATGACTCGGGAGGCCAGGTCCAGGGTTCAAATTCTGTCTCGGCCACATAAACCCACTGAGTGACTTGGCCAAATCACAGTTTCTCAGCCTCAGAGGATGGCAATGACAACCTTCCTCTGAAGAAACTTGCCAAGAAAACCTCATGATAGGTTTGCCGTAGGGTCATCATAAGTTGGAAATGACTTGAAGGCAAACAACAACAACAACACAAAGGAAACAATTAATTGGCTCCAAGTACAAGTCCTCTTGCCCCACTGTAATGCATGTTGTGAAGCATCAGTGCAGCAATTCACATCAGGACAACTGAATCATAGTAAGGTGCTCAAGTTAAATGTGGTTAGAGACAGGGAATTGTCAGAAAAGTGTGACCGCTCATTCTTCTCCCAACCTTCCTGAGCCCAGTCTCCTCATATATATTTAACTACTGCTCGCAACATCCCCCAATCGACTGGCTACTTGATGGATTATCCATCTCCCAGTGTAAAACTATGGATCTGTCTACATGATTAAAATATTCCTCATTCTAATCAAATAGACTATGATCTGGCCACACAATTTGTAGGAATTCAGGCTTTTTGCTGGGTGGAGGAGGGGTGGACTAGAAAAACTTCCCAAATTCAGCTGAAAAAGGATTCCTGGTTTTTACTGGAGAATCCATGAGGATGCACATGATTGAACGTAAAGTAATCTGTCCACTTTGCATGGACTCACATAGCTGGGTATTTTCAGAAGGGAGAGAATGAATGGATGTACACTTGTGCGGGAAAGTGAAAATAATTAAGCATCAATACAAATGTGTGAAAATCTGCAGCAATTCACATAATGCACTTATGTATTTGTTCTTGTTGTGTGCCTTCAAGTTGTTTCCAACATATGGCTACTTTAAGACGAACCTATCACAGGGTTTTCTTGGCACATTTTGTTCAGTGGGGTTTGCTGTTGCCATCCTCTGAGACTGAGAAAGTGTGACTTGCCCAAAGCCACAAGAAGAAGGGTCTATATACCCTAAAGGCACCAGGTCCCCTCTAATATTGGAAGCTAACCTGTCATCCCTGATTGGAGACCACCAATGAACAGCTGTATGGTGTATTTCAGAGGACTGGCAAAACCACTATGAGTATTCCTGCCCTCAGAAAACCCTATGATATTCATGGAGTCGCCATAAGTTGACAGGCAACTTGAAGGTACATGTGTGGGCACACGAGTCGCAAGTGCCACAGCTGACACAAACAAGGGCAAAGGTGCTAGCTACAATAAGGCTTCAAAGACATCACAGAACTGAGCGTTTAGTTCCTGTCAACTGTAAAACTGTAGCCAAACATTACAGAAACCTATTAGAATATATGTGGCCTCAGATGGACATACATCTGAGTCAACGTGCAGTGAATTACAATGCATGTGCCTGAAGTGTGAACTAGAAGTCCTTGGATCAGATCTCTACTCCTACATCTATCAAAAGTTAGACAAAATATTGCATCTTTGCCTCTCATACTACATCTTCCAGTAGGGGACTGGCACTAGAGATTTTAAAAAATTATGAAATACAGCATGGCCGCATCATACGTGGACTCATCATATGGGAACTAGTCATACGTGGACAGTGAGTCCCGTTTAATGAATGGTATGTGCACCCGCAGGAGCACATTACCATGGAAAACAATGGGACTTGAGGTCCTGCCGTATTCCTTTTATGCGGGGGAGCGGGGCAAAACGGATCCCCCTCGTAAATCAAGGGTCCACTGTATTTTGAAAGCAAAATTAACATATACACTCATGTATATGTTGAAAAAATTATACTACAAAATTGACCCAAAAAACCTGGGTCAATATGGTAATAAAGCGCAGGGAGAACAAGCATTTGCTCCCCAAGCCTCTTCCCAACTGAGCTGCGAAGGCGCAGCCAGAGCGAGCAAAATGGCCTTTACATTCTTGGTCACATGCCCTTAAGTTTTACCCTCGACTTATCCATGGGTCATATAAAAATCCACAATTTTGGGCACAAAACCTACCCTCGACTTATACATGAGATTGACCTATACACGAGTATATACAGCAGGTCCAGAACACACTGCATTAATATTCCAATTTGAGACCGCTTTAACTGCCCTGGCTCAGTGCTAGGGAATCCTGGGAATTGTAGTTTATTGTAGCACCAGAGCTCCCTGACAGAGATGGCTAAATGTCTCACAAAACTACAGTTCCCAGAATTCCCTAGCATTGAGTCAGGGCAGTTAAAGCAGTCTCAAACTGGATTATTTTTGTAGTGTGTTTCAGACCCTACTTTGCCAATACTGATATTATCACAACCACTGGAGCATTGATACTATAACATCCTATTCAGAGAAGCCTTCCCAGGCATCGCATAATTGTCGCTTACTATCTGATCTTCTGTTGTTGGCTGTTTATCGATCCATTTCCTGTATTCCTATGTACTGTATATGTATTATCCTACTTGTGATTATGTACTTTCCCTGGATAATGATTAACCATCCATTATGAAGCCTTGCCCTCCCTCCAGTCCATCTGCCTTGGTCCAGGCCTCGGAGGTTGAGAGGAACTGCTGGACCTCTTACCCTTTCCCTCCACCACTCCCTTCTCCTTCTGTGTCTTGTCTTTTTAGATTGTAAGCCTGAGGGCAGGGAACCGTCTAACTAAAAAGATTGCATGTACAGCGCTGTGTAAATTTACAGCGCTTCATAAATAAAGGTTAATAATAATAATAAATAATAATAGAAAATAGGAAAGATTTCCTTAAAAAATACCACCCAATAAGCAGGCCAAACTATATGAGCCTCATAGCCATCCTAAATGAAAATGTCCACCAAAATCACTACAAAAAACACACAAAACTACTATACTACCAAGGTCCATCAATATGCTGAAGATAGTTTACTACCCATGCTGACCCCATGAATTTCCCCCCACCCCAGAAACGCACATCCCATTCCGGTACATTCAAATTCATCTGTGCAGTGATTGCTTTTGGCTTTGACTTTGTCAAGGCCTTACAAGTCACATATCTACAGCTTACAGATGCTGCCAGCCCCTGAATTATTACATTCGACTGGTACAGAGATGTTCACAGATCCAGCATTCAGAAGACTCTCACATCCTTTTTTTGACAAGAAGATTCAAATATTTAGAGCAGGGTGGTGTGCACCATGTTCACTGCAAATCATCACCAAGAATAAATCACGACATTCAAACAGATACACACAAGTCTACATAACTTACCTTTATTTACTGCAAAAGAAATAAAGTACCAGGGAGAACAACAACTGGAAACTGCAGAGGGAAGCATACCTCATGCCCACAGATCTTGCCAAGTCTTCAGAGATTTTACCATCATAGTTGGAAATGTGGGGTCCAGTCCATTTGTTTCATACTTACGTGCCACTCTACATGTATTGTGCATAACACTGGGACTCTCAAAGATTAAGTGGAAGAATACTGCCGTGTGTAACAAATGTAACACCTCCAGTATATCTAGCCCTTCACAAAATAATCGATCTCACCTGGTAGATGTTGCCTCTCCACAGATGTATGGCAGCCAGCCTAAGGGTTTCTTCTGGGGGAGGGGGGTCTCTTGGCACCCCCCTCCCCCTTCAAAGACCCCACTCTGAAGAATCAGTGCAAACAGGTAAACCAGAATGTGTCTTTGTTTCCTTAACTGCCTTGTGCAGCTCCTGTTATACTAGAAGGTGAGGGGAGTGGTATCCCTTTCACGCCTGCCACTACTATAAAGAATAGGAGCTTGGTCTTCTGATCCTAGGATGATTCCCATCATGTCTTTAAGGCCCTTGCAGAATCTTCCATCTCACAGAAGAGGATGTCCAGCATTCACCACCAAAAACGTAGGCTGTGATGCTCCATTGTCGTTAATGTCCAGCTGTGCTCCTCAGACGACGTCCTGAAGTCCAGCTCCACATCTCTCATTGAAGTAGTCCTTTCCAACAGCTTCTCTCACGGATCTATACCATCTTGACAGGAATGGAGCCAACTGTTCTTCCGGTCTCAGCCACTTTGCCCCTGCAGAACATGTAAATCTGGATTAGGAACCATCTACTGATCTGCAAGCCAGTCATCCCCACACGGCCTTGGTCACTCTTGCTATTATTATAACTCCACACCAACTCTGCCCTGAGGCAGCAGTCATCTCTGGCAACCCCACTTTGAGAACGTGAAATGCCCCCATACTCCACAGGTGTGCTGACCCAAATACAGGACCAAACAAGTTACCCTAAAACGCAAGCTCCTCCCTGTCTGAAGGCAAAAAGGAGAGGAAGTGCCTATATAAAAACGCATCAGGACAAGGGTTAGAAACACATCTCTTCTGGGGTTCCCATACTACCTCCCTCCCGGTATCCCTTCATATGGTTACCTAGTATCCTTGGCTTCAACGACCCCCTTCCTCCTGCCTCTGTTCCCTGCAACGTCCAAAGTCAAAACTGAGCCTGCCGCCTCATCTCCATTCCCATAAAGTTCTGGGTTTCAGTGGACATCCTTGCCATTTCAACTGACATTCTGGCTCATGCGAGTCTGCCTCTGGACTCTCCGCCCCAAGCACCTGAGGAAGCAGCCTCAAGCCTGTGAAAAGCTCATGCTCCCAGCTTCTCTCTTTCAGTTAAGGCTCAAAGGTGCTGCAAGGTCCCTTTGCAGACTGATTTTAAGGCTTTTTCTGGGTCAAGGCTATGGCATTCTGGGAGTTGGAGTTTGTTGTGGGCCCAGAGCGGAGCAACTCCCAGAATGCCATAGCCTTGAACCGATGTCGCCCGTTCCCTCCTCCCTCTCCTTCTCCCCCTTCGCTTCCACTAACCGGCGGCAACCGTCAACCAGCGCCAGAATTCCAGCCACTTCCGCCTGGCATCGCCGGAAGCGAACCCATGGCAACCCTAAGTCCCGCCCACCTTCCTATCCAGGCCGCGCGCGCTCCCTTTCCGGTTTTTCCGTCGAAGCCACGCCCCTCTCGACCGAGTGCTCCTTTGGCAATGGAATATTCAAATAGCTGTGTAGCCACGCCCCGCTTTTCCAAGAATGACGTCACTTTTCCCGCCTCCTCAGTGGAAGCCACGCCCCTCCTCAATCACCGAAGATACCCGCTTCTCCAAGATTGACGTTCTCAAATATGTCACTCCTTCCGCCTTCTCAGTGGAAACCACGCCCCTCCTCTCGTCTCCTGCCAACCACAGAAGACGCTTCTGGTGAATATTCAAATAGCTGTATAGCCACGCCCCGCTTCTCCAAGACTGACGTCACTCGTTCTGCCTCCTCAGTGGAAGCCACGCCTCTCCCCCAACCACAGAAGACGCTTCTGGCGAACGAATGGAAATATTCAAATAGCTGTCTAGCCACGCCTCGCTTCTCCACGACTGACGTCACTCCCTCCTCAATGGAAACCACGCCCCTCCCCAATCAGTGGCAAACTGCAAAGACGCTATAGGCGAAGGAATGGAAATATTCAAATAGCTGTATAGCCACGCCCCCATCTCCAAGACTGACGTTCTTCAATACGTCACTGCTTCTTCGTAGAAGCCATGCCCCTCCTCTCCTCCCAACCACAGATGATGCTTCTGGCAAACGAATTTTAAATAGCTGTCTAGCCACGCCCCCACGTCTCCAGGACTGACGTTCTTAAAACGTCATCTCCTCCGTGAGGTGAGTGCGATGCTTTTCGTCGTCGTGACGTGAGCGCCCTAGGTAGATTGCTCCGCCTCCTCCTGCCTGGAAGCCCCGCCCATTTCCCGAAACTCCTCCCCCGCAGTGTTTCTTACTCGTCTGCCGCCGAGTTCCTAGAACGAGAGAGTTTCTGTGTGTCTCTCTCGCCCTCTGGCGGCGGAAAGCTAGGATTGATTGTAATTGTTGTCAAGAAATAAAGCACTTGTTGTTGTTGTTGTTGTTGTTGTGTTCCTTCCGGTCGTTTCTGACTTCTGACGACGACCCTAAGGCTGGGTTTTCTTGACAAGTTTCTTCAGAGGGGTTTTGCCCTTGCCATCGATGCTCTGAGGCTGAGAGAGTGTGACTTCTTGCCCAAGGTCACCCAGTTGGGTTTCAATGACCCAGTCAGAATTGGAACCCTGGTCTCCAGAGTCATCATAGTCAAGCCACTCCAACTCTACAACTACTATGACTCCATGCTATGGAATTATGGGATTTGTAGTTTTTGTGAGATATTTAGCCTCCCACGTCAGAGAGCTCTGGGGCCACAAACAAACTACAGCTCCTAGGATTTCATGGGATGGAGCCACGGCATTTAAAGCCGTGTCAAAGAGAGCTCTGGCGCCGCAGTGAACTACAGATCCCAGGATTCCATGGGATGTCACCATGGCAGTCAAAGTGGTTCAGATGGCATGATTTCTGCCGTGTGGCAGCAGCGTTTGAACATAGACACATGGCCTGAAAAACCCACAAAAAACTATGGATGCCGGCCATGAAAGCCTTTGACTTCACACAAATATAAATGTCAAGTCAGGCTTCTTAGTCATGCTCAGAATGGAAAACATTTTGGAATTGCTCCTGGACAGAAGGTGGAAATGTAGGACATATCCTGGCAAAGGAGGACGCCTGGTCACCCTGCTGCCTCCAAGTCACCTTACTGTCAACAGCCCTGCTGAGGGCTTACAAAACTCAAGGCTGTGGCTTCCTTGAGAGAGTCTATCCATCTGGAATACAGTGTTCCTCTTTTCCTACTCCCCTCGACCTTAAGCACCTCATCTCAAACGAATTGATTTTCTTCCTATCAGCTTTCTTCACTGCCCAGTTTTCACAATCATACATAGAAATTGGAAAATTGATGGCATGGGCCATCCTAACTTTATTGATTATATATCTTTCCACTTCTGGATCTTGTCTAATTCCTTCCAAATCCTAGTGTTCGTCTTATTTTTTGACTGCAGGCTCCATTCTGATTAATGACTGAGCCAAAGCATGGGAAATCTTCAATTTCTCCATATTCTGGCCTAACACTCGCCTCTTGTCCTGAGTTCAGGTTACCCATTGGGGCAATCAAATATTGTAGCACACCCATTTCTTTAAGAGTGATCCACACATTTCCATCATCAACACAAAGGCTTTGCTATAATCTGTGAAGCACAGGCTGATTTTCTTATGGAATTCCCTTGTGGGCTCCATTATCCAGCATACGTTTGCAGTATGACCCCTATTGCCTTTTCCTTTCCTTTACCTACCTTGGACATCTGGCATTTTTCACTCCATACATGGAAAAAAGGTGTTTGTTGTAGAATTTTGAGCATCACTTTTCTTCCATGAGAATTGAATGCAATCGTCATTTGGATAATGCGACCCCTAGTAACTCCTTTCTTGGGGATTGGAATGTATATCGAGTTTCCAGTCTGTGAGCTATTCTTTTGTTTTCCATATTTGTTGATAGATTTTAGTTAGAACTAGAGTAATTTCTGTCTCTGGAGCTTGAAACAGCTCTGTTGGTATGCCATCTGTTCCTGGCGGTTAATTTCTTCCAAGTGTCTTGAGTGCAGCTTCCACATCATTTTCTAAAATTGTAGATTCATCTTCATATGGTTCTTCCATCAAATAAATCTGTCAGCCTTTCATCTCTTCAAAGTGCAAAAGTAGTTTGCATTCAATTAACTCAAAGAGGGAGGAGAGGGTGAAATCCCACCCTTCCCTGCAAGCACAGGCAAGAGCAAATTATTGCAGCCTCTTCTTCCTTGTGTGTTCTATCTCATTACTAACTTTTGCCATATTGACCACACTCTGATGTTATTTGACCACACACATGCCCTTTTTGTTATCTGTGAAATGTTGGAGGGTATGGCTTCTGCAGCCCCTTAATACATTCTTTGGGATGAGGGCTATTGTAGCAATTCCTGGATATGGGCTAGGGCTGTTCCAACGGTTAAAAACAACAAACTCAGACATGGTTTGCTGAGGTTGTCCTTGGATTTGAAGGGCAAATTTTCTTCTCTGAGGCTGCATCCACACTGCAGAAATAATCCATTCTGACACCACTTAAACTGCAATGGCTCGATGCAATGGAATCATGAGAAGTGTAGTGGCACCAGATCTCTCTGACAGAGAAGGCTTAACACCCTACAAAACTACAATTCCCAGGATTCCATAGCATTGAGCCGTGGCAGTTAACGTGGTTTCTGCAGTGTAGATGCAGCCCGAATTTTGAAACAAAAGTTACTTAGGGTTATAGTTTAATTAAAAAGAGAAAGGAGGAGAGGAGAAGAGTACGGTATTTTTTGTTCTAGCATGTCTTGGGATTAAAAAGACATCCACCCAAGGATGGCAACAATTGCTGCAGCTGATGCTGGAAATTGTTAGAAAATAGAAATGTCATTTTGATTTTGTAAAAAATAAATAAAATGGAATGATAGCAACAAATTCTGCAACTGTGATGTGTATTTATTTTTACTGGGATGCCAGGTTTGTGTCATTTATTTATTGTGTTAGAGTATTAGAGTGTGAGGTAAGCAGCTGTTGGGAAGGGCAGAGAAAGGATTGTTGGACTAAATGCTGATGGATGGAATCAAGGAAGGAATCCTCCTGATTTTGCAAAAATTGAGAAGAATAGCTGATGGCCTGAGCTCTTGGAAGCCTCTCGGTCATAGAATCATAGAGATGGAGGAGACCCCAAAAGGTCATCCAGTCCAACCCACTGCCATGTGGGAAGACACAGTCAAAGCACTTCCAACAGATGGCTGGCCTCTGTTTAAAAACTTCATCAAGTCCACTTCGACTTATGGCAAATAACAACAGTGTTCCACAGCTGTATGGCATAACAGAACAATAATTCCCTTATGTGTCTTTCCGTTTCTTTCAGAAAAAATATTCCTTCTTCAGTTTTTACTTTCCTTCTTCTTCCTCACTTGAATTTTCTTCTGTTTTTGTTCATTAATGTTTACATAATTTCACAGGACTGGGGATTTCCCAGCCCTCCAAGTGTTGTAGGATTCCATTTCCCAAATGGTCCATACCAGTTTGGCTAATGCCAGGGGTTGATTGAAAAGGTAGTTAACACAACATTTGCAGGGCATCATCATCATCATCATCATCATCATCATCATCATCATCATCATCATCATCATCATCATCATCATCATCATCTCTATCTTATTTGTGTCCTGCCTTTCTCCTAAAATTGGGAGTCAGGCATGGTACCATTTTAAAAAAGAACAAAACCACTAAAAACATACCAAAGGTGAACATTAAAAAGCTCAGTTTTAAACAACACAGGGTTCTCCTGATGGTCTCAAGGGCCAGGCAGGCTTTTTGTGGTGCTTGCTATTGTGTGCCTTCAAGTCATTTTCACCTTATGGCAACCCTAATGTGTGTGGTAGAGTCTCCTTCTTTGGAGGTTTTTAAGCGAGGCTGGATGGCCATCTGATAGGTGTGCTTTGATTCTGTGTTCCTGCATGACAGAATGGGGCTAGACTGGGTAACTCTTGTGGTTTCTTCCAAACTCTATGGAGATTATCAGATGGGGGGAAATGTGGGAGGGGAAAAAAAGCATACTCCGGGCAAAGTCACACAAAGTTGTGAATGGTTTGTTGCTGGAGCATTCCTGGATCTTCATGGGTTAAGTCCTGGATAACTGCAATGTGTCTGAAATCTTCAGCACGATTGCATGACTTTGCAGGGAGTGTGTTTTTTACTCCCGGCATCCCCCCCCTCCCCTGATAATCACCTATGATTCTATGGCAAACTTATCACAGGGTTTCTGGGGTTGAGAGTGTGTGACCAGGGACGTAGCCAGGATTTTGGGAAGGGAGGCTCCAGACTAAGTGCCATCATTGTAATGGGGCTTTGGTGTGGCGGCGTGGTGGCACGCACCATTCAATGTATCTAATGGAAGGGGGGGACCAGACCCCACAGACACTCCCCCCCCTTGGCTACATCCCTTGTGTGACTTGCACAAATCACTTAATGGTTTCATGTCTGAGTGGGGAATCGAACACAAGTCCCAGAGTCAAGTTCAACGCTAAAAGACACTATGCCACACCATGTCTTTTCCAACCTTGGTAGAAGACAGCAATTGTACTGTTTTAAGAACAACTACAAAGATGGCAGAGATTTTTATTCACATGTGGGTGGCAGGATCTACAGAACTACTGGGCTGACTTAAAGTGGTTGAACATCTGATAGCGGAAGCTTCAGGATACACAGAAGTCAAGCTATTATTCCCACTTTCCACATATATACTATTTACGCTTCCTGCCTTCCATGTAATAACGTCACACACCCAGCAAAAGCTGCCACGCAAATTCAAAGCATCTTCAGATATGAAGACCACAAGCCATTTAACAAAACAGGTCAGTTAATTCTAGTCAAGTGTTTAACCAGCAGGGCGGTACAGGAGGTAATACCCTGAAGCCAAAATCTTACTCTCACAAGCCTTTGTATTCAATAACAGTGTCCTTTTCCGGCATGTTTTGTCAAGCTGTTTGATCAAGCTTCCTTTTGATCAGGGGTTACAGTGGCTTTTGGGTTTGGGAACTTTTTTGTTTGAGCAGAAAGAGACAACAAAGGTGGAGTAGATGAGCCAGAGGCGCTTTGTAGAACTGATGAAAGGTTGCGGAAGATGAGAAAGTGGGCTTCCCCTTTCCTTCCTTCCAAACAAGAGAATGTGAAATCCCCCAAGAAGCTGGACAAAAAGAAAACCATGGAAAGTTGTTTTTTGGACCACAACTCGTAGAAAACCCTCCTAATATGGCCACGGCCCTGCTGGCTAGAGATTCTGGGAACCGAATCCTGATGACTGTTCACATACTTGATTTTTGCAAAAGGTGGGACCTTTTTAAATGGCAACTGGTCTTTCAAAATACAGTCAGCTCTCCATTTTTGTGGGGATCTGTTCTGGACCCCCTCAAAAACAGGACCCGCCTATATTCAAGCCCCATTGGCTTGAATGGGGCATGCCCATGAGCGTGCCAGGGTGTGTGCCACAGGGGTGCACCCCACTGAAAATAACAGAGGTTCCCCTGTGAATATTCAAGACCGTGGACCAAGTCTGCAAGATCATATATAACCAGAAATTGATAAAATGTACAAAATGGTAAAGATAGATGCTGGAAGTGCAATGAGAAGATTGCACTTTCTACCGTATATGGTGGACGTGCCCAACTGCAAAGAAATTTGGAAGAAATTCATATTTTGTTTTTCAGATGACAAGTAAAGAATTCCTTAGAACCAGAGTTTATTTGTCAAATAAGACATAGGCTCAGGCCCATGTCTCCCCTAACCGAGTATACCATCTGGCCTGTGGTCTTCCCTCTTTCTTCTCCACCTTCCCCAGTATCATCACCTTTTCCATGAGTCTTTCGTTTTGTGAGTGGGCTGAAGTATGGCAGCCTACCAATGCCACTGTGCCCATCTATTTGGTAATTCATCTAGAGTGCCCACCACACACCCTAGAGCTGGAAGTGGCTATTTGGGGGTGGCCTCTGGCCCCCAAAACCCCATTAGCCCTTTCACTAGTCCTGCTGTCCTGTGGTGGATTTTATGTCAGTGAGGGGATGACACGCTGTGGGTTTAGACTGATCCCACAGGGGTCTTTATAAAGTTTGGTCTAAAACCCAGACCGGCCACTGTCCCTGATGGGGGAGACCCGAGGCACCACTTCCAGACATGGGGGGGACAACTACACTTTACTGTGCCCAGGAGTATTGCGCAACATGGTGCAGACCCAACCACACCAGTTGCCAAAGGACAGGAGTGCACCCCACACCTGCCCACCCCAACCACAGAGAGCCAAAGGATCACCGTCCGCCTGCGACTCCACGGCAGGGGCCTCACGCTTGTCTCCATGACCGCACGCGTGCAGAGAGCCGGACTCCATTCAGCCCCATGTCGTCTTGGCAACCCCTGATAGGATTCCACTGAAAGAAAAAGAAAAAAAGAAAGAAAGTGCAGAGGGCACCCCTCCCCCCTTTAGTGTCTCCTTCCCAAAAGTTCCCTTGAGCCCAGCCCCCAGGCTATCCCAGAGGGCACTTGGAACCCCCCCCCCATGGACCAGATGTGTGGGTCCAGCCATTGCTACCCGTCCCGGGCCAGACCAGGGACTGCTGGGCTACCTGAAGGATTCCTCCCAGAGAAAGTCCCTTGGAGAACTGTCCATCCCAGAATCCCTGGCCACAGTCCCTGGAAAGAGAAATGCCCTAGACGCCAGTTTCCTTGGGCCCCCGATGCCTCCCTCTTTTCTCCTTGTTCTGAGCCTCTCCATTGCTTCTGACTTAATGAGATTCCAAGGTGAACCTCCATCAGGGTTTCCTTGGCCGCTGTGGCCTTCTTCTGCGCTGAGAGAGAGTGCCACTTGCACGCCCTCAACCGGGGGTTTCCATGGCCGATCAGGGATCCAAACCCTTTTCCCCAGAGGAGCCCTAGTCCAGCCCCAAACCACTTATTGTGTCAGGAAATATTGAGAGGGCAAGAAAGACCCCTCCTCTTATTTCTCAGGG
>NC_056523.1:20367752-20403747 GCF_019175285.1 Sceloporus undulatus | reverse complement strand
CATTTTGATCATGCCTAAGAAACATGCATTTATATTAACATTTCAAAAAAAGCCTGAATTTTTTTTTGCGTGTCCTCCATTTTTATAAAATGTGTCCTACATTTGAAAACGTTGTCCTGCATTTGTCCTACATTTGTCCCGGTTTGGAGGTCCTCACTTATGGCAACCCTACCTCTGGAGATGGAACATTGTTACTGCCTGGCATCGGTATTACTTTCTTTATGTCAACAGATGAAGATTTTGTTTTTCTTTCAAGCCTTTTGTACATCTGTGCTGTTTTAATCCTTAGTGGTAGCTGGTAGCTTTAACTTCTAACTTATTTTGGCTAGTTTTCATGTCTTCTTTTTAAATCTTAGAGCCAGTGTGGTGTAGTGGTTTGAGCACTGGACTATGACTCTGGAGACTAGGGCTCAAATCCCCACTCAGCCATGAAAACCCACTAGGAGACCTAGGACAAGTCATACTCTCTCAGCCTCAAAGGAAAGCAAAGGCAAACCCTTTCTGAACAAATTTTGCCAACAAAATCCCATGACAGAATCGGCTTGGGATCACCATAATTCGGAAGTGACTTGAAGGCACACAACAGCAACTCTGTCTGCTTTTACATTTTTAGATCTTTTTAGAGCTTGTTATTTTATTATATTTTTCCTGTTTATAGTAGATGTCTAGATAATTTGCTTTATAGTCATCGTTTAAACATTAAAGGATAGATAAATCAACTGTGGGATTTATAATCTAACAACATTGGGGTTTGCTGTGGAGTTTAGTAGTTGTACAGAAGATATAATTTTACTTTGTTCACTTTGGTCCGAAACACACTGCAGAAATAATCCAGCTTGAAGCCTGGCTCAGGGCTCTAGAGAATCCTGGAAAATGTAGTTTGTTGTGGCACTATAGAAGACAAAATGTCTCACAGAACTACAGTTCCTGGAATTCCCTAGCATAGAGCCAGGGCAGTTATGTTAAAGTGATCTCAAACTGGATTATTTCTTCAGTGTGGATTTATGTCAGGCAGGGACAAGAAAAGCTGAACTTGGTGAGATTTCCTCTTCCAAAATAGTGATTATACATACAAGGGCTTTGTCTTCTATTGCACCTGGTATCCTTGTTTCCTATTCTTCTGCTAGCTAGAGGCCTAAGTTTTACATTTTCTTTTTTAAGACAACACAAAGGTGGGTACATGATTGAAGGCTTTATAAATATGATCCCACCCTGTGTGCTCTTTTTTCTTTTTCTTTTTGATGACATTGTAACTCAGCACCACTTAATAAACTGACTGACTAGGAGATCCAGGGCAAACAAATGAAATCATTACATGACAAATAGGACGTAATTAAACTTCTGTGCCACACAAAGCAGTTATAGCCAGAGGCTCAATGAGCTTGAAAAGGAGATTAGACCAGTTTAGAAACAGTTTGAACAAGAGCTCCCAGAATTTCCCAGATTGTACAGTCACTTCCATAATTTCATAGTATATAGGGCCATGGGGCCAGGGCAACTGTGGATGTTTCTGTCAAAAATGCAGTGATGCATTCCAATCTTTTAGTCCAAGTCTCAAGTCGACTCTCAAGTCGTTGCATGATACTTTCAAGTCAAGCCTCAAGTCTGGGAGCCAACCTTTAACAGAAGAAAAGGAGGCAGGGTGAATTTCTTGGTGGGAGCAGCAAGTGTGTTAGGCTATGGGCTTGAGGTGGGGGTTGAGATCTGCTTGGCAGCCTGTTCGCACTGTGCATTAAAGGATCCTTCTACAGCTTTTCAAAAAGTTTCTGCCTCAAGCCCATTGCCTAAAGCAGCTGCTGTTCCTTTCCGAGAAATGTCCCCTGCCCTTTGTGGGTAGGTTTTGCCTGCCACTTGAAGTGAATGGCAGCAGCAAGTCAGTCATTAAAAATATACAAGTCTCAAGTCAAGTTGAGTCAGTGTTTCATTTTTTGCCAAGTCATATTCAAGTCAAGTCTTTGAAGCGACTTGAGTCCAACTTAAGTCCAAGTCAGGTGACTTGTGTAACATAACTAATCTCTCTAACAGTAGAGCCAGGACAACAGAGGAGGGGATCACAGAGAGTTCAAAGACATTGTCTAATTAGACTTACTTATGGAAGAGAAGGCTGTTGGTGGTGACCAATCCTGATGGACATACACTTGTCCCTCCACATTTGCAGCTTTGCCTTTTGCAGATTTCATTATTCACGGATTTCATTAATATATTTTCTCTAGGAATATCTAGGTCCTCCAGTGCAACTCTATGGTCAACTTTAACCAAAAGCCGCAGTGAAGGACCTTGAGATTCCTAAAGAGAACACTCCACTAGGCATTTGTAGCTCCTCCAGCGCAATTCTATGGTCAATGTCTGGCAGATGTTGACCACAGAGTTGCACTGAGGGACCCAGAGATTCCTAGAGAGGTGTTCTTGCAGGTAAAAACATAGTGTTTTTGTTATTTGTGGGTTTTCCACTTTCACAGGGGTCCTGTGCCCCTAACCCCAGTGAAAGTGGGGGGACGAGTGTACATTGCTTCCAGTGTCAGAGATAGTGTCACACCCTTTAAATAGGAGGGTGCTTCCAAATAATTTTTGCTTTTTGACTGTGTAATCTTATTGCCACATCCATAGTCATTTACAGAAGTTCCCAAGAACAGGAACTTCAGTTAGCAACCCTCTTGTGTTTTCCTTTGTTTCTCCATGTTGCTCCTTACCAGAGAGCATTTGTTAATGAAAAAAATATATGACAGAATGGCTGAGCAATGCCTTTCAATTGTGAGCAGTAGACGCTGTGTGTGTTGGATAGATCCCATCCCCAGGCTGGTCCTGCCATTTCAAACCCTGGTCTCCTCTTACTCACTTTGTCCCTTTCTCCCACAAAATCCCCTCTCTCCAAGAGCCCGTGTGGTGTAGTGGTTTAAGTGTTGGACTATGACTGTGGAGAACAGAGATCAAATCACTGTTCTTGCATAGAAATCCACTGAGTGACCCTGGGCAAGTCACAGTCTCCTAGCCCCAGAGAAAGGCATGAGCAAAGCCGCTCTGAACAAATCTTGCCAAGAAAACCCCGTAACAGGTTTGCCTTAGGATTTCCATAAATTGGGAATGACTTGAAGGCACGCAATAGCAACAATCCTTTCTTGATTATGTACTTGGGCCTCAAGTTGATCTCTATATGGACCAGCGGCTGTGTTGTTCAGTAGGTTCATGTGTAAGGGTGACCGGAATTACTGTCCAAACTAAACAGGAACAGCCAGACACATTTGTAAAAAAGAATAAACATGTAGAAGTTTATTAATACACAATTAGATCACACATTAATTCATGAACTGTTTAACCATTCATAGACCTCCAAACGCTATTCATTTTTCCCCTCTGGCTGACTGTCCTATCTCTATCAAAGCTTTTCCCTCTCTCTTATGCCATCTTTCCCCTCCTTCTCACTTGATGCCATCCTTCCCCCTCTTTCTGCAATCTTCCTGCCCCTCTCTAGGCCACCTGTCCCCTATTGTTCTGCAGTATTTTCCCTGTCTTTGGGCTGTCTTTCTCTTATCTACTACCTTCTGGTTCAACTTTGTATTCTTTCTCTTTTGTATCCTGCAGGTCCTCCTTCATAGCATTTAACTGTGATTAACTGGCTCAAACCCCCCTTCATACTCTATCTCTGGAAGGATGCTTAAAGTGGGAGTGCCATGCTAATGTCCTGCTTATTGGATTTCCAGAAGTATGTGGCTGATGTAGGTAAGGCCTATCTGATAGACCTTCAGTAAGTGGCAGCTAGCAGCCTCTGTGTTCTGGAGCAGTGACTCTGTCCCAGATTTTGCCCCAAATTTTAAAGGAGCTATACAAGGTGTGGGAGCCAGCATAGTGCTGAGCTAAAACTGGTCTCCAACCAGTTCAATTCCCAGCTCGGCCATGAAACCCTTTTGGTGACCCTGGGCAAGTCACATGCTCTCAGCCACAAAGGATGGCAGTAGCAAACCTCTAGACATCCCTTGTCAAGAAAACCCCACTCAACAACAATAACAATCTAAAGACATAGGACCTATTTAGGGCATAGGGTCAAGCCTCTTGGAGACTTCCTTTAAAGCTTGAGCTAATCTCTGGAGTAGACCTGGATGGTACCACGCCATCTTTTTAGTTCAAAGAGGCTTTCGGCACTTTGGAACTGATGAAGGATGGCTTTGGACAAGCACTTGCCAAATACAGTGGATTAATTTATGTACTACCCAGAAACAGTTTCTTGTGTAGGAGCAAGAAAGCTCTGGTCAGGTCCCACCTAGAATATTGTGTCCAGTTCTGGGCGCCACAATTCAGAAAGGACATTGAGAAACTGGAGCGTGTCCAAAGGAGGGCGACAAAAATGGTGAAAGGTCTGGAAACCATGCCCTATGAGGAACGACTTAGGGAGCTGGGGATGTTTAGCCTGGAGAAAAGAAGGTCAAGAGGTGATATGATCGCCCTGTTTAAATATTTGAAGGGATGTCATATTGAAGAGGGAGCAAGCTTGTTTTCTGCTGCTCCAGAGAACAGGACCCGGAACAATGGATGCAAGCTGCAGGAAAAGAGATTCCACCTGAACATTAGGAGGAACTTCCTGACAGTTAGGGCTGTTCGACAATGGAATGCACTCCCTCGGAGGGTGATAGAGTCTCCTTCCTTGGAGGTCTTTAAACAGAGGCTGGATGGCCATCTGTCAGGGATGCTTTGATTTGGATTTCCTGCATGGCAGGGGGTTGGACTGGATGGCCCTAGTGGTCTCTTCCAACTCTATGATTCTATGATTCTATGATTCTACTTATTTGAAGTAATTCATGTTCTGTTCAAGGGACGTCAGTAGGTGAGCTCAGGGGGTTTGGGCCACACCAGGTGACACCTTAAGGGGGGGATGACACCACTGTTCCCCAAACATCTGCTTTTAGGCAGAAATGGGCTGTGGCATTTGCCTGCATCCCTTTAAAATGGTGAAAAGATTGTATGAGTAGGGCAAGGCTTAGTGGGAGGAGAAAGGACAGGCCCCAGGGTTTTATTTCAAATAAATTGTAATTTTTAACTTAATTTTTAAAAAGGAAACAGAGGCTAGATGACATCTGTCAGGATTGGAATAGCGTAGTTGCAAAATTCCTGCTCTGAGCAGTTGGTTGGACTCATCAGATAGTTTTCAAGATCCCTTCCAACTAGTGGTGGCCATTGGCTTCCCTGCCATGTGTTGCTGAACCTCCAAACCTCTTTCTGCCTCCGAGGAACACAAAGGAAAAATTCTTCTGACCAAATCTTGCCAAGAAAACCCCATGACAGGCTCACCTTAGGATCGTCAACTCGAAGGCACACAACAACAAGATGTGTGTACTTCACTTCTCAGCCTTATGGCTAAGATCAAATGTAGAGATCATTCGATGTTTTCCCAGTATAGCAAATATCAGCTAAACAGGAAGTTATGTAACCCCCCCCCCAAAAAAAATTGCAGACAAAAAGGTGGGAAAGAAATCAAAGAATTCCTTCCACTTCAGTGCAATGGGAATTGGAAACACTGTCTGCTTTTAACATTAAAAGTTTTTTTTACTTGGGGCATGATGGTAAGTAGTCTCACAGAGACTATCTACACCCAAAGTGAAAAGGGAGGAGGAACACCGACAGAGCACCTGTTTTGCAATCAGAAGCTCCCAACCAAGTTCAATCCCTGATACCTCCAGATAGAAGTGGGAAATATTCTTTCTGAAACCCTAGCAAATCATAGAATCATAGAGTTGGAAGACACCTCAAGGGCCATCCAGTCCCAACCCTGCCATGCAGAAATACATAATCAAACACCCTGACAAATTGCTATTCAATCTCTGTTTTAAAAAACCCCAAAGAAGGAGTCTCCAGCACTCTCCAAGGGAGTGTGTTCCACTGTCAGAAACAGCCCTAGCAGTTAGTTTTGCCCTATGTATGGCCAGTGAAGCAGTGACTTCATGCAATGTAAGACAGCTGTGTCCCTCATATTGGCCTCCCTTACCTAAACAGCCCACCCCTGTAGGCAGTAAAACTGGGTGATGGAGATTTCACCCTTTCCATTCACCCTTGCTTTATTATACTTGTTTCTCTTTTGTGGGAGACTTCATTTTATTCATAGGAAGGATGGGGTCCAGCGACAGATCTCTCTGTTCTTCTTCAGATGCCATTAGTTTGTAACCAAACACTTCCATGGCTTCCTTGCAGATCGCCTGAACATCTTGCACCTCCTGGAACCTGAGTTGCTGCCTCCAAGCCTGGGAGACGAGTTTGGCATTTTTCTGTATGCTCAGGGGCTCTGTTTGATCACTTGTGGTGGGCCAGTGAGTTATGTTGTAGACCCAGTCCTGGATTCTGGGGGAGGAAGTCAGGCCTGTGAAATGGTACCACTTGGCCAGGTGTCCCAAAGGGTCTCCCACCAGGTCTTCATAACGTGTTAGTTGATAGCGCCCCCTCAAGGCCAGAGGCATGCGGTACAAGGCTGCAAGGTAAATCTCGACTTGGCTGTGGCAAATCTTGTACATGATCCTACGGGTGTCAGGAGTACTGTTGATGGAGTTATCGATGAACTGATCGTCAGGGAGAAGAGACACGATCTGGCGGGAGGCATAGATTGCTCGAGGGTCTCTGACCAAGTGGATAATATGAAGGTGGAGCATGGGGTCTGTCAAGAGAGGAAACAGTGCTTCCAGTTGGAAGAGGCGGACTGTCTTCACTGCCACATGGTTGTAGGTAGTGCAAGCTTCAGAAATCTTCTCAAAAGGGGCATGTCCACATTGGGCTTCGCACTTTTTGCTGTCCACAATGTCAGAGCGGTTGAAGACCTCACAGGCTGGAGGGGAGCACAATCCCCTGCTCATGGACCACATGAAAAGGTGAGAGACTCGGCTGGGGTATGAGATGTAGGGGCGGAGGGCCTCCATGTCACACAGGAAGACAGAGTGCAGCAAGTCCCGCAGGGCCCCCTGGAGAAGCTCAGGGCTTCCCCAGCGCATGCTGTTCCATATGTGTTTTGCTGGCTCCATCAGATAGAAGACCTCAGGGTGCTGGTTAAAGAGTTGCCCTGCAAATGTGGAGCCTGAACGCCAAGTGGAGAGGATCAGCACATGGTTCTTGGCAGAAGCTGAGGTGCTTCCTCCTTTGTTGTGGGTCTCTAACTTTTTCCATGTTGAGAACAAGAGAAACAGGAGCAGCAATAAGCCCACAAGAAGGTGGATGTTGGTGATTCGAACAAACATTTCACCAGGCTGAGGAGCAGGTACTGCAGGACAGAATTAGAATTTTAACTGTTGTAAGCCTCCTTGAGTCCCAAACTGGGAGAAAGGCAATAAATAAACAAATAAAAAAAATCTGGAAATGGTGAGATGTCTAGAGTGCTATAGAAATATAAACTCTACATTTGGAATATAATTTCTCAAACATTTCAGATTCTATATTTGTTATATTCTCAGATATGACATGGTGGAATACCCCTTTTATGGTCTGTTGCAACAAAGACCTACAAACGGACATACACACTGGTGATTTAAAAGACTAAGAAGTATTATTTGGCCTGAACTAGCATGGACAGCAAGAAGGTCCAAAAAGTTCTTTCCCAATAAAAACTGTTAATCGGTCTTCTTTAAGGTATCACAAAGATGCTCTGGTGCTCTTTCTAGATATGTGATGGGAACAGATTTTCCAAAATGGGTGTTAACGGCACCCTTTGGCAGTTGTTGCGAGGCACAAGGGAATCTGTTATGGTTGCAAGTGTATAATTTATCTTTCAGAGAAAGATGCCAGCCACAGATGCTGGTGAAATGTGGCCACATAGCCCCCCAAAACCACAAAAAACTATAATGTGACTGAATTAAGGCAGGCTTTTACATGGCAATATGTAATAATGTGTGGGGAAGGGTGGTATGTGAGGCTCTGGCAGAAATCAAGCTATTACATTTATGTACTCTCCTTGTAGGGAAATCTCCCCTTTCCCTACAAGGAGCCACTAGTGGCTTCCATGTTAGTACAAGTGGCGAATCTCCTCTGGGTACTCTACTGAAATTTAAATGAGCTACCCAAGTTGCTGAATTTACTCATGGGATAGAGTTTGTCTTGGATGAGTGTGGTCTAAAATCCAGAGCAAATTCACCACCCCAGTGACATTGAAATTACCATCTGCCACTGCAAGTGGTAGATACATGAAATGTCACCATTTTACCTTGAAAACAACTCTGTGAGGTGGGACTGTTTGGTTGATTCATGGTTTTCATCTACTATGCCACACTGGCTCCTACTGGCTCCTGCTGCTGCTTGCATGGCCCCTAAAGTGCAGAAGGTGCCCAGAAGCTGTTGGGTTCTCCTTTGATGGAGATTTTTAAGCAGAGGCCAAATGGCAGTTTGTTTTGTTTTGCCTGGATTGCCATTTTGATATATAAATCTGCCAGCTGAGAGAACACTTCATGCATTTGTGCAGGAGGCAGCATCCACAGAAGCTTGTGCAATAATAAAATTGATTTTAAGGTGCCACAAGACTTGTTTTAAACTGTCCACAACCTATATTCTGCGTTTCCCAGAGCCAAATTACCCATCAAGTGGCAAAGTAGGTTATTAGGTATCTATGCTATTATATATACACACACCACTTTATGATTCTTACCTAGCAAATCAGTGGCTGGCCATTTTGGAAATGTTGCAATCTTATTGCCAGCCAGTGCAAGACTGACTGGGACACATGAAGCAGGCCTTATGAGGCCACTTCAAGTCTTGCAAGAAATTCTTGTGAGAGTTTGAGGATCCTGCAAGAGTTCAAATCCTGCAGGAATTCCCACACCCCTGGAAATATCATGATGGCAGGACAGCAGTCATCATGAGGGATTTTACTTCTGCCAGGCAGAGTATGCTATTCACTGGCCTACTTGCAACAGACACTCTTCCAGAATGGGTGTGCACTTTGAGGGCCACATATTGGCCCAGTATCAATAAGCACAGGACATTTAATGCTGTTTAATTCTCAGATGGAGCAAGCTTTCCTGCTCTTAAACAAGAGATATCCCTTAAAATAAGAGATACCTGGCAGCCTTAGCTGGGGCTGAGGAGTGTATTTGGATGAGGAGTCAACAAGAGGTGGGAGCAAATGACACAAAATGGGCAGTTGTGTGTGTGTGTGTGCCTTCAAGTCACCTGTCGACGTATCGTGACCCCATGAATTTAATAGAGTTTTCTTGAGCAAGGAACAATCAGATGTTTTTGCCAGTTCCTTCCTCAGAAGTATAGCCTACAGCACCTGCTATTCAATGGCAGTCTCCCATCCAAGTACTAACTAGAGCTGACTCTACTTAGCTTCCTAGATCAGATGGGATCTGGTGCCTCCAGTGTATTTAAGCCAGTTGGACAGCTCCATACTCTCCAGTATTTCACAGATGAAAATCAGGACAGCTGTGGCCAAGTAGAGTATGGCCAATAACACAAAAGATATTAATGAGGAAGAACACAAGCTCAGAGAGGCTGCTGCAGTTTGCTTTTCCCTGAGCCTATAGGGGAGGGTAAGATTCTGCTTTTCCTGTACTCTTGGGCCTGTTACAGACTGCCAAAATAAAGCTGCTTCGGGTCTCTTTGGAGGTATGCTATTTAAATGATGCATGGGTCCTAAGAGTCCGGAGGTCGCGCCAAAGCCACGCTCCATTTCTAAGGACTGGAGTGCAGCTTTGGTGCAGCTTCCGGATTCTTAGGATGCACGCATCATTTAAACAGCATACCTCCAAAGAGACCCGAAGCAGCTTTATTTTGGCAGTCTGTAACAGGCCTTGTTCTCTGCCAACTTAACTGAGTGCAAACTACTTTAGCACTATGAACACAATTTGCAGCAACTGAAGTAAACTGAGGACAAAGGGGGAAAGTGAGAGCAAAAGAGAGAAACGAAGGTATTTTAAATGCAGCTGAAAAAATGGGGTGAGTAATCAGAATGGTCCCTGCCAAAATGGGACAGTTGGAGGGTATGCAGTTTGAGAGAAATTGCCCCTCTAGAAAAGTCAGCTGTAGCATTGTTCCTGCAAGTGTTTCCCTGCAGGACTGGGCACATACATGTGGGCAACACAGTATGTTCCCACCAGTGGTGTCACTAGCTAGGGTGTCACCTGGTGTGGAAGGTGTCACCCAGGAAGGGTGGGTGTTCACCCTTCCTGCACCAAAGGGAGAGTAGGGCCCATCCGAATGTCACACCTTCAATGGGGTGTCACCTAGTGCAGTCTGCATCCGCCACACTCCCCAATGACACCACTGGTTCCCACCATCCTCAAAGCTCTTGAACTCTGATGCCTAAATTCAATTGTATTCCCAACTTATTTATTTATTTAAAACTAAAATTGAACTGGGCAATGTTTATTGTGTTAGTCAATAGACCATAGCAGATAAAGCCAGTGATCAAAAATTACATGAAAGTGCAATAATCACTGTTCAAGCTTACTAATTAAATTTTTAAAGAATCGTTCAGATTAATACAGTGCCCACATTGAATGGGTGGGCTTGCGATCTATGGATCAGAGTGTCTGCAGCTCACCACATCCCATGTTATTCAATGATGCCATGATGCCATGTGCACGCAGATGTGCTGACATGGATGCACTGATGCAAATTCGCATATGTTGCTGCCCATTGAATAATATGGGACATGACTGTCCACTTTTTCTCCCCATCTGCAGGAGTGGAGTGGAATCAAACCCCCACGGACAGGAAGGGTCCATTGTAATAAGTAAACTACATATTCTTAAAATAGCATAACTTATGTATCACATTCTACTCTTAAAAAGAGAGCAGAGAGAATCTGTTTAACTTATGTCAAGATATAATTCGCACATTTTGAGATCAGCAGAACAGTTTGTGAAATAGAAACCATGTATATTTTGTTCTTACATTTAGATTGATTTAGATCAAAAGAGGTTACGTCCTCCCCCTGCATATTTTAATGTTTAGCTGTAATCTGCTTTAACTTTGTAAACTGCTTTGAGTCGCAGGGTTGGAGAAAAAGGCAAGATATTAAATAATAAAATAGCTGCTTCTAGCAAAAACCACAGTTTCTGCTTTATATCCAGAAACTTAATTTACTTTAGAAATGGATCTAAATAGCCATCTCTAATGTTTCTGTGTAACTAGGACTCAAAGATATAATGCTGCAAATTGTCCAAAACTGGTTTCCTACAGACATATTCTTTCTCAGATCAACCCACTGTACTGATAGGAGTTTTGTAAACCAACACATACGTAAGTTCCATTCATTCAGTAGGTCTACTCTAAATGGGGCTATGGTCCAAAACATACCACAAAAATAATCCAGTTTGAGACCACTTTAACTGCCCTGGCTGAATGCTACGGAATTCTGGGAACTGTAGTTTTGTGAAAAATTTAGCCCTCTCTGTCAGAAAAGTCTGGTGCCACAATAAACTACAATTCGCAGGATTCTGTAGCACTGATCCAGGACTTTTAAAGCAGTCTCAAACTGGATTATTTCTGCAGTGTGTTTTGGGTCTATCTCTTTAAAAAGTGCATAGTAATGAATAAAGACCATTGTGTTTGTCCCAAAGTAGATGATGGAGATACTTTTTACCTTCTGTTAAAGCTGCCCTGCTCCGTTCTCAGGTGGTTCCACTTTTTATCTTCAAGAAGAAGCTCCACTGGAAGACTAAAATTGTCCCCTTTACTACTATCTCAACCTTTGTATGCTAAGAGGGTGGTTCAGGACTTTTTGGATACACAGACCTGAGGGCAAATTATAATCTAGGGCAAGCAGGAACAACAAACATACAGTACTCCAGGCATGCAACAAATGGAGACATCTGCCTAGAAGAGCTACAAAGGATATTTGGGTGGGAGCCACCATAGTAGGAAAAGAAAGACAAAGGTGGATTAGTCCAGCTGTGGTCCTGGAACAGTTTTAAAAACAGGACCCATTTTTGTCTCGATTCTTGTCTTGATTTCTGCAATGCGCTCTACATGGGGCAACCCTTATGCCAAGTTCAGAAGCTGCAACTGGTCCAAAACATGGCAGCCAGATTGGTGACTGGGAGTTCTACGTTTGATTCTATCACACCCATTCTAAAATCCCTTCACTGGCTACCTATTAGCTTCCAGGCACAGTATAAGGTGTTGGTTATTACTACCTATAAAGCCCTACATGGCCTGGGTCCATCTTACCTGAGGGAATGCCTCCTCCCATATAATAATAATAATAATAATAATAATAATAATAATAATTGTTTTATTAACCGCTTTTCCAACTATCAAAGCGGTGTACAAAAATTGTTAAAAACAGACAATAAAAACAGTGCCCATTTAGGGCTTTAAAGGTAATAACCAACACTTTGTAATGGGACCGGAAACGAATTGGCAGCCAGTGTAGAGATTTTAAAATAGGTGTTATATGATCAAATCTCGTTGTACCCGTAATTAGCCTGGCTGCTGCATTTTGGATCAGTTGAAGTTTCCGAACCTGATACAAAGGTAGCCCCATGTAGAGCGCATTGCAGAAATCCAAACGAGAGGTTACCAGTGCATGTACTACTTTTTCTAGGTCCCCTCGGTCCAGACAGGGACGTAGTTGGCGTATCAGCCGAAGCTGATACCAGGCACTCCTGGCCATCGCATCTATTTGAGATGATAAACATAGGGATGGATCCAGGAGTACTCCCAAACTACGTACTTTGTCCTTCAGGGGAAGTTTAATCCCATCAAGGACAGGATGACAAATTTCCCTGCCCGGGCCAGGCGAACCTATCATGAGTACCTCTGTTTTCTCTGGATTCAATCTGGATTCAATCCTTCCCACACTCTCAGGTCCTCTGGGAAGAACCTACTGCAGTTAGAGAGAACTAGACTGGTAACTACTTCCCAGAGGACGTTTTCTGTTGCCGCTCCAAAAATCTGGAACGATCTGCCGAATGAGATCCACCAACTAACATCTTTGGAGGCCTTTAAGAAGGCAATAAAAACGGATCTTTTCCAGCGGGCCTTCCCAAATTGATCCCCTAATCTCACTCTCCACTTGCTTAAATTGTTCTCTTCGGACTGATTCGTTCTTGACTGATTTTATTGCCCATTGTTTGAGAATTGCTTTTAATGTTAATTTTAGGGGAGGGAGGGAGTGGGAATGTGGAATCTAGTGCACTTTTATCTACCGTTTCTGTGCCTTTGATTTTAGTGTTTTCTCTTTTATATGCTGTTACCCGCCTTGATCCAACACAGGGAGAGGCGGGTTATAAATAAATACTACTATTATTATAATTATTATTATTATTTGCATTTTTACAAGCTTTTGAACTGCTAGGTTGGCAGAAGCTGGGACTAGTGACATGAGCTCATGCCATCACACGGCACTTGGGCGTCAACCTGCCAACCTGCCTATCTTGCATTTATCAGAGTCAGCGACTTAAATAAAATAAAATAAAATAAAACTTTTATTTATATCCCGATTCTTTAAATAAGCAATCAGAGTGGCTTACATAAAATTCCAACAATACTTTAAATATAACCCACATATCCCTCCCCCCTTAAAATAAATAATAATTAAACAAGTAATAATTAAAATAATCTGTAAACAGATCACAGTTAAAATCTCATGAATTTAAATTAACAAATTAACTGCTGAGCCACCGCACCCCCTGTTCTTATGAGTACTGTACATGCTTTCAAAAAAACTTTTAGGTTAACCTTTTAGGTTAACACAGATGCAGTGGGTACATTTTGAAAGCAGTTTCTTATGAGTACCTGCTTTCAAAGTGTACCCACTGCATTAGTGTTAACCTAAAAGATGGGAGAAATTGGGAGCTGCCACCAGCAATGCCAGCATCTCTTTAAAATGTGGGGGAATTATAGCTCAAAGCCAGGTTGCAAGAGTGGGGTAACTGCACAGGTCTTTCCACCTGTGTATGCCAGTACTAACTGCAAAGAGAGACCTCAGTTTCTACTAAATAAGGTGTTTTTTATTTAGAAATGTGCAAGGCAGCACTCAAACATACAAGGATTGATTCAGCCTGAAGACTCATACAAAGTTACAGAAAAGGAAGGTTTGAAAAGTTGGATAGTGGAAAGGTTAAGAGGGATATAGTTACTGATCCTGAAGAGATAGCTTCAAAGTAAAATGCAGAGTGTCAGAGGGTTCCCTGGGAAAGTGACAAACATGGCTAGGGTTGGGGAGTTATACCCTATTTCATGCCCTTGAAATATGTTCTGTGTGTAACAAAAGCTTTGACAGCTTTCCCAAGGAGTAGACAAAAAAGGTCCAGAAAGCTTATGGTTTTGGCACCAGTGTCAATACATCAGTGGGATCTGAGATAATACCTTTTATGATTGAACAGGAAGGGAGATGGAGGGACATCAAGTGGAAAGACACAGGGTATAGTTGTTGAATGTTTTAGCAATTGCTTTTCTTTGTTTCCACTACAAGAGGGGAAAAAGAGGCTGGTGCAAGGAATGTGAAGTGTCTAGTTAGGTCTCACATGTCCTCAGTCAGTGTGACCTCAGCACTTGTGGAATTCTAGTTTCCTTGGTCATCATGACCACAACACATGTATAAGGTCATTGTAACCTCCACACATGCTCCATACTTGATATTATGGCACCCTATATCCATCAACAGGGGGTATAGGATATGCTAACATCAATATTGAATAGTTAAGAAGTTGTGTACAGTGGTACCCCGGGATACGAATTGATCGCGTTACGAAATTTCCGGGATACGAAAAAGTTCCATTGGAAAAAAACTGTTCCGGGATACGAAGGTTTTTTCGGGTTACGAATTTTTTTCGGCGCAAAATTCAAACGCGCGGCTTGCCAGCGCTAACGGAAAGCCCTTTTCGGCTTGCGAAATGCATCGGGTTACGAACGGCGCGGCGGAACGAATTAATTTCGTAACCCGAGGGAGCACTGTACACTTCTTTAATGCAGCATTTTTCTTTAATTCCTTAATGCAGCATTTTTCAAAATATCTGATGTGACAGACCAGCACTACCCCCCCCCATCATGTGCCAGAGACCATATTTGTGCCGTATTATAGAATTCACATCGTTTCCTGGAAACTCACTATGAACCAACAGCTGGTGGCTTGTGGGCCAACACCGATCCACACCACAGACTACTGGTTAGAAAACATTAGTTCACCATTCAAGTTTTCACCATTGCAGCATTTCCAGAAAGTTATTAAAGGAAGTCATCTCCTGCAAATTGTTAAAGATAGAGATATTCTGCTGGGGAAGAGAAGTGTCAATTTTCTAGGGATTTCCTTGGGATGCCCACAACTCATTAAAACTTCTTCCAAACACTCAGCAACTTTTTTGATTCTGTACATGCCACTTTGGGACTCATCAAGACTTTCCTTTTGATAATGAAGTCTTTCAATAATGAGTCATGTTAATAGGCACCCAGGCCCTCCTCTGCTGCCATTCCTGGTAGAGGGATGCTAACAAGGTCCACTGTGCCCTCTAGAGCAATTACTGAGGAATTATGAGATGCAATAATGGCTGCCAAGGGAGGCCTTACCCTCTCAGACAACACTTTGCTCCTGGTATATTCAGTTTCTCAACACACAGAGATTCCCAAACCTAGATTCGACTCGGGAGATTGCCCAACATCCTTTTCCTTACTTAAAATTAGCCCCTCTGTGGCTGCTAATTTAATAGGGAAAGCAACAATGGTGGGGGCTATTTAACCCTTTCCTGCTATCCTCTTTCCTCCATCTAAACCATCTTCTACTAAATTGCAAATACATACACATATATTTTGCTCCTGAAGACAATAGTGTGAGACCATGGTATGTACTGTAGATCAAGAAAACAGCAAAGTTGCAAAGCGTTGGTTACCCCATTGGCCGGTGCCATCTCACTGCATGAAGCAGCTTTGAAGAAAAGTAGTGGTAAGGCCACTGTTAAGGAAACTTTAACTGAATCTCACTGTCCTTGGGAATTCCTGGCCAAGATGCTTGAGCCTCTCTTAGAGTAAAGCTGTGGAGGTGATCAGACTTTGGTTTCCTTGGATCAGGGCTAGGCAACCTTTTTGAGCCGGGGGCCAGGTTGCTGTCCCCCCAGACAACCGGGGGGGGGGGGGGGAGAGCCAAAAATAAATAATTAAATAATATAGGACAACATTTTCAAATGTAGGACACATTTTTTAAAGTGGAGGACATGCAAAAAATTTTGATGATTTTTAAAAAATGTTTATATAAATGCATGTTTCTTAGGCATGATCAAAATGGAGGACATTTGGGCATTATTCCTAGACAGATGGCAGAAATGTACTTCCCTTTCTGGCCAAACACTCCCAACCTCCATTCCAAAACACACACAACAGCACATTTGGCCATTTCACATGGCTTTACTTAACAGTTATGGATGTTGGTACATTTATTGATTTTTAGAATCACAAGTGTAGAAAACTAGCTGTACTAAGTTAATGCCTACCTTATATACTTGACTATAAATTGATCTCATATATATGTCTAGGGCAACTTTTCATGCCAAAATAATGAATTTTGCTATGACCCATGGATATGTCGAGGGTAAAACTTAGGGGCATCTAACAAAGGATTTTAAAAGATGAAGCAAAGCAAAACAATGTCAAAGAACTTACAAAATTCCAGCAGACATAACTCTCTGTGCTTACACTTAAGGCTGGATGGCTGAGAGAGTAGAGGGAGTTGGTGCTTTCAGGACAGATTATACTCTTGCTTTTCACCAGGGGATGGTTCCTTCTTTTTAATAAGAGTTAAGATACAATACTTACATTGACCCATGGCTGCTTAACTCCACCAATGCAGCTTCTAACGAAAGCATGCTGTTTCCCACCAGCAATGACTGGACTGAGAGGATATGTGAAAAAGAGCCCATATAAGGAGATAATGTCTGCCAAATAGTCTGGACCGGAGCCATATAGGGCTTTATAGGTCATAACCAGCACTTTGAATTATGCCTGAAAATAAACTGGCAGCCAGTGGAGCTGTTTCAACAGGGGCATTGCATGGTCCTTGTAACCTGCCACAGTTAACAGCCTGTCTGAAATTCTTTAGATCAGTTGAAATTCCCAAACATTTTTCAAAGGCAGACCCAAGTTGAGTGTTAATGAGATGTCACCTTGGCATGTACCACAATGGCCAGATCAGGCATCTCAAGGAACTCGATAACCAGACCTTGTACAAGGCAGACACTTGGCTACAGCTACCATACAGAAAACTACTTCATAAGGGGGAAAGAGGTGTGTTTTTTAATACCCACCCACCACCCATCCATTCAAATATCAGTCATCCTTTCTTTCCCCCTCATTCTTGGCCATGTATCCTATGAACAGGTATAGCAAATGTATTCAGTATCACTCCATCTCACCAATATCCCATGGTATCTCTGAACAAATTGTTCTACAGTGTACTTAATGGACTGCAACCAGACCTAATAGGTTTTTAATAGAAAATTCATTTCCTCACTTTTATGACAGGATTTCGCTACACTTTTTAAAAATAAAAATACCAGATCCTGTCTGATCTTGAAAGCTCAGCAGAGTCAGCCTTGGTTAGTACTTGGATAGGAGACCACCAACACATACCAGGTGCTGTAGGCTGAATTTCGGAAGGAACTGGCATAATCATCTCTGAGTATTCCTTGCCTAAGAACACCTATGAAATTCATTGTATATAATGGGACTTGAGTATCCATGGATTTTGGTATCCATGTGGGGTCCTGCAACCCAACCCCAGTGGATACCAAGAGCCCACTGTATTGTAGAACTTAAGGGGTTTTTTAAAAAAATTCTTCTGAGGATTTATATAAATGGTAAGAATCATGCACCTCTACAGATGTTCGACTTCAGGCTCTAGCAGCCTTATGCAGCAGAGCCAAAGGTGAAGACTGCTGGGAGTTATAGTACAACATCTGGGGGACCTTAGGATTCCCATCCCTTATCTGTATCTTCCTTTTCAGGGCAAAGACTCCTGGAGTGTCCAATGTAATATTTTAAATGCTAAAATGACAAAATACAATTGTTTTACATGAATGTGGACAAGCTGGAACATGGAGCAATGGATTCATACTGTAGGAAAAGAGATTCCACCTAAACATTCCTGATGTAAGAGCTGTTCAAGAGTGGAATCTGCTGCTAGAGAATGTAGTGGAGATGTGGAGTCTCCCTTGGAGGTTTTTAAACAGAGGCTGGATGGCCCTTTGTTGGGGTGCTTTGCTTGTGAGTTGCTGCATGGCAGGGTTTGGACTGGATGGCCCTTATAGTCTCTTTCAATTCTATGATTCTACCCAGCATTAGGAAGAAGTGATTTCACTGGTTCAGACCCTGCTGTGGCCATTATATCATATCTTGTTGGACTTTCAGCTCCTTCTCTCCCTCAACACAATAAATCAACAGTGCTATTTGTTTGCTGAATTTTCTTCTTGTTGTTATTAAAATGAAAACTGATAATTTAGGAACGGGGTCATTGCCCTATCTACAACCTACCAATGCACCCTCTTGCAAAAAAAGAAAGAAACAAAGAAACAAAGAGAAAAGAAAAGAAAAGAAAAGAAAGAGAAAAAAAGCATAGGATGATGATGATGATGATGATGATGATGATGATGATTTTTATTCATTTATCTCCCACCTTTTCCCCAGAACTGTGACTAAAGGTCACTTACAAAAAATGAAACTTTCAATAACATATGATTCAGTAGTATCTGGTGGATTCCATGCCAGTGGGATGATGAATTAATTCTAAATTTAAGCTTACCATATAATTTCGGATATAAGTCAAGGGCAGGTTTTGGAGCCAAAATTATGGATTTTGATATAACCCATGGATATGTTAGGGTAAAACCTAGCAGGTACAGATGGGTCTAAGAAAACGCACATATGTCAAAAAGGATAAAAAGGCAAAGCAAAGAAAATGGCTATGTTAGCAGTAATTATAATCTTTAACTGTACAGTACTGTAATAACATTGTCTATTTTTAACCCAGAAAAGCTGACAAACATGCACAAATGTCTTATTCAAATGCTTCAAAACCCAATTCCTAACACGGCTCTTTTGAGAAGCCCCAAAGAGCCATTGCCACCATTTTCCCACCCAGGCATTCAAGAAGGCCAGAAGTGGCAACACACCAGCAATGAGAGATTAGGGTGATCCTTGGATGGAGTAACCTCTCACCTTTTGCCACTTAACTCAGGGAAGAGGGATGGTTCCTTTTTTGATCAAAGTTAAAGTACACTACTTACATTGACCCATGGATAAGGACTGAGTTTTTTGGGGTCAAGTTCTAGACACACACACACACATAGTACAATGGACCCTCGATTTATACAGGGGGTCCATTCTGGACCACCACCACTTCCTGCATAAAAGAAATACTGTGGGACCTCAAGTTCTGTTGCTCCATTCAATTAATGGGGGCTCGCCATCCACATGATATCAAGTCCGCATATGGCAAGCCCGCATATGGCACGGACACGCTGTATATACAGTAATTCAAAGAAGCTGAAATATTAAATGTTCTTGATGTACAGTACATCTGTTTCAGCTCAGACTCTTGATAGTCATGAGCTGCTATCTTGACCTACTTCTCACAGCATAAAAACAAATGAATATGAAATTAAGAGACTAATGACTCTATGGGCTTCCAGGTCAAATGACTGACTGTCAGATGCATAAAATGGTGTCCATCTAAATTTGGGAGATAGGTTAATGCCCGTGACCTCCCTAATTGAGTCTGTCCATCTGACATGTGATCTTCTTTTCTTTCTACTACCCGCAAATCTCCAGTGCTATATAAATAATAATAATAATAATAATAATAATAATAATAATAATTCTTAGCATTATATTCTTTTCCAATCAGCCTTGTCTTCTCATGATGTGGCCAAAGTATGACAGCTTCAATTTGATCATCTTGGCTTCCAAGGAGAATTCAGGCTTGATCTGTTCAAGAACTCATTTGTTTGTATTTTTGGATGTCCTCAGCACTCTTCTCCAGCATCATATCTCAAATAAGCTTTTTTTTAATCTGTTTTTTTCACTGTCCAGGTCTCACATCCATACATAGTGGTGAGGCATGGCTTGGATGATTCTAACTTTGATGCGCAGTTGTATACCTTTGCTGTTACATATCTTGTCCAGTTCTTTCATTGCTGTCCTTCCCATTCCTAGTCTTTTTATCTCTTGACTGCAGTCTCAGAGCTTCAAGACTTAAGTAGAGCAGAGCATTTGGATGTTTTGCATCTACAGGGTCACCATGAATTGACAACAAAAACGAATCAGTATAGAAAAGAACAAGAATTAAAAAACAATGAGAGGAGGCAAGTTATTCTTTAATATTTTCAGTCTATTTATCTTGTGTGTCATTTCCAGCTTATAGCAACCCTACGGTGAACCTATCATGAGGTTTCCTTGGCAATATTTGTTCAGAGTGGGATTGTCTTTGCTTTCCTGTAAGGTTGAAAGAAAATGATTTGCCCAGGGTCGTCCAATTTTGGTTCTATATACTATTGTTGTTGCTATTTCAGTCTATGACACTAAGCAAGATGTGATTCAGCCCCGAACTCTCTTCAGAGTCTTTGCAGCATGGTTTGGGCTCTGCTTCAAAGGCAAGGCTGGCAGCCTCCTCTGGTCCCCAATTGGGGCCTGTTATCTTGACCCTTCTTTTTCCCTTCCTTGTCTGAAGAGGCCTCCTCCAGCTAGGAACATGACTTTGTATTCTTACTGAAAACTGATGGTAACCATATCAATGCATAAATGGAAAGGAAGGGGAAATGGGGGTGTCATAAATGGAACAGGAGGAAAAAACAGGTTTTGCATGTCTTCAACTGACAATTCAATAGGATCAATATGTTTACAAAATCGTCCAAATGAATTTTCAGGTGTTATTGCAGAAATTGGCTCCTGTTTCCATTTTTGTCAGTGATATGAACAGTAACTGTAAGAGTCACGAATGTGAAGAACTCTCTCTCGTTGCATCCGCACTGCAGAAATAATCCAGTTTGACTGCACTTTAACTGGCATGGGTGAGTGCTATGGAATCCTGTGATTTGTAGTTTGTTGTGGCACCAGAACTCTCTAACTGTCCGGGAAAGCAGCCAAAGGGCTGATAAGGCAGCTAGTTCTCAAACAAATAACCCCCTCCCAGCACAGCAAAGTCAGTGTAAGCTACACAGTCCTAGAGAGTTGCAGTAGCTTTACCAAAAGGGATTACCAAGAGAATTGTCAGACGGTCCGAGGTTCAGGGTAACAGATAGGCAGGTCGATGAAGCAGTCCAAGGTCAAGGTTTCCGGGTATTCAAGACAAGAAGCCAAGGAGCCAGAGACAGAGTCTTTCCCCTAAAAGAGTCAGATATCCACTGGCAAAGAACCACACATGCTCCAGGTGCTTAAGAAGGCAAGGAGCTGGCCTTCAGCTGTGCCTGATTACGAAGACGCTTCTGATAAAGCCTCCGAGATCTTCGAAGGCCCTCTCTTTCTGCTCGACGCTCATTGAAGGTAGGCACACTGCCCAGATCCTCCTCCATGTCCACAGCCTCGGCACCAGGCAAACTTGACTGCTGAACCTCTGGAGGGGCCATAGACTCTGCTCCAGCAGAAATAGGGCCAGCCTCTGGCTCCTCCATTACAGGTTCAAGCCCCTGGGGCTCTGGCTCCTCCATTATAGGTTCAGGTCCCAGAGGCTCTAGCTCATCCTCTGAGTCCTCCAAGCCATCTTCCAGGCTGGGCATGACACTGACAGGGAAAGTTAAATGTCTCACAAAACTGCAGTTCCCAGAATTCCATAGCATTGATTATTTCTGCAGTGCAGATACAGCTTTTCTCTATTGCTCTGTTAATGTATGAGGCAGTGGTGGCTGATGAATCCACTCTGGGTTTTAGGTATTGAACCAAGTATGATGGTAGTATATTTGTTAATTTAAAAAAAAAGAAGAAGGAGCACCTCAGATTTTTTCAGAGCTCTGATATATACAGGATCAAGTCAGAGTTCAACCTGTTTTCCTACAGCAGCCACTATTATTAAATTAATGTAGCAAGCAAGACATGCTTCAGAAAGTGTGCAAGGTGTGCTCATATGAAGCAAAACCAAGGTGTGCATATATTGAACCAGAGTGAATAATTCAACATGGCTCAGGCTCTCTTCTTTGCTGCTTTGGCTTCACTCTCCTTGGGACTTGTGGTGGGTAAGTTACAACTACCATTTATAACCATTTACTATAGTGATTATCTTTATGAATGTTGTATAAATCATCAAGAGATCTGTTAGTTGATTTAGATGTACTGCATGACGTGAGCAGGAAGAGTTAGTTTGTAGTTTGCAGAATCCCACCGCCAAGATGACTGGGTAATTAAGTATAAACCAGCTTCATCTGATCATCATCTGTGTGTGCGCGCGCATGTAAAAATTGAAAATAGCAACTAACAGAACCTGAGCCTCAGAAGGATACTGTTGAACTGAAGTTGATTTAATTAAATAGAATAAAATAACATTTTATAATAATAATAATAATAAAAATCTCAAATGTTTTGGTTTCTGCCTGCTATGCTGAGATCTGTTGAATATATACATACAACTTCTTGGAGCTTGGAGAAAGGGACTACAACCCCCAGAATCTTGGACTAGCTGGTTTCAGTCACACTGTTTCCTGTTCTAGAGAGTTTGTACTGCAGAGAGTGCCTCTTGCAAACAGATGAAGATGGCTGCCTCTTTGATGTCGGCTTTTGCAAAGCTGTGGACGCCTGTAAGACCTTCATTTTCGGCCATGGTAATTATGTTAACGTTGTGCTTTTGTTAAGTTCTTCTCCACACTGGAAATCAATCTGATCCAGTTCCCAGCTACTGGTAGTCTTAGGGAAGCTCAGGGAAAATCCATATAAGTGTAGCCATCTCGTTGCATGCTCTAGGGGGACAAGGGAGAGCAATTGTGCTGGAGATGGGACCACTTGTACCCCACTGCATCCTCAGTGTGCTACACTGTGTTGCCACACAGAGCCATCACTAAGGGTTGTGCAAGCCACACCAGGTGACACCCTTAAGAGGCTATGACACCACTACTCCTCAGGCATCAGTCTTTTGGCAGAAATCAACTGTTATGTACATCTGTATCCTTTTAAAATGCTGGACCTCAGCAGAAGACCTCTCCATATAAATGGGATGAGGCTCTGTGGGAGAAGAAAATGGAGGCCTCACAGTTTTCTTTAAAAAATATATTTTTTTTAAATCACTCAATTTTTTCTTTAAAAGCATCTTATCAAATTTATACTTTGGCCACATGAAACTATATACATGTAAATATATTTAGGCTGTGTGTACAATGTTGTAAAGTCGGCCCTTCTTATACACGGATTTTTTATACACAGATTCAAGCATCCATGGTTTGAAAATGTTCAAAAAAAGTATAAATTTCAAATATCAAACCTTGATTTTCCATTTTTTATAAGGGACACCATTTTGCTCTGACATTATATTTAATGGGACTTGAGCATACACAGATTTTGTTATCCATGAGGGATAACAAGAGACCACTGTAATTTAAAGGTATAATTTCAAATTTGCTAATTGTTTATGTCACAGTTATTGCCATTATATTCTGTGACATGCAGAGATTATGATTTATGAGTATTATAAGTACAAAAAACACTACTGAGGACTCTGAACAGTGTGGTATGGGAGGATGTCATTAGGGGGGCTGACACCGTGAATTGCCACTTCAGGTGATGCCAACCTTAGCGATGCCACTGCTACCACACCAAAATCTAGAGTGACATGACATTATTTCTGATTTCATTTTTTCCCAGGGCAGAGGGGACTTGGTGTGGTTGGAGACAGTGAAGGAAATGTTGTTTAAGGAAAGAGAGAGAGATCTGATGGCATATTCAAAGACATGTTTTGTATCAGTATAAAAAGGGGGATCTTGTAGCATCGTAAGACTATCTGTAGCGCAAGCTTTTGTAGACTCAGCTTCATCAGATGCAGTCTACTTCATCAGAATCTGAAGGGTTTCTTCTCCATCTTTCCCCACAGAAGAAACAGTGGACTTCCGTATCTATGGCTGCTTCATGTCTGATTTCTTTCCTTGTGGGATGAGGAGGAATTTAGGAGGCCAAACATTAAGCGTTGAGTGCTGTTCGCAGGGAGACCTCTGCAACGTGAGATTTTGAAACTGATTGTAGCTTATCTCAGATGAGCTGAAGTGTGCACTTTGTCTCACTTTGAAAAATCTGCAAAACCGAAGCTTTTAAAGAGATATTTTAAAAATTAATTTGTTCCCATTATTTCTGGAAATGTTTTGCAAGACATTCATTGAAATATTAAAAGGTAACTTGTAATAATGCTCATTACTTTTTTGGTTGATGGAAAGTTAGCATGGAGAAGAGGATATCATAAAATTTGAAAAATTCCTGTACCAATGCCCCAGAATAAAAAAGGGGGGCTAAAATACTTATTTAAAGTTACCTAAAGTTTAATGTAACAAAGGCGGGATACAGACCGCCCAAAAAGGGCGGTCTGCCACCACCTCCATTTCCACCGGCGGGAAGCCTCAGCTGACAAACGGTGAAGCTTCCCAGCAGCGGAAAAAGAACACCACAAAAAGCAGGTTCTTTTTGCGTCATACTTGGGACACCCGAGTGCGCAAATGGTGCACTTGTGATGTCGCAAGCGCAACGGGATGTGCGGATGCTATGCATCCATCACATCAAAATGGTGGCATCCATGTGTACAGGGCGCCGCCATTTTGATGCCCTCGTCATGTGCTAGGGGTGAGGCCAATATGGATGGTGCATCCTCGGTCAACCCCTAGCACATGACGGGGGCGCTGCAAAGGCCTATCAAAATCAGGACTAAGAAGTTCATTACATGGAACGAATCCCCTGCAGAAACTAAATTTGAACTGAAAACCACTTGTTTTTCAGATGACAATCAGGGTTAACCCAAACAGAAAGCTGAAAAAACCTGCATTTGTGGGATGTTTTTCAGACGATGTTTGTGTGAAAGAGAAATAATATGAAAATAGCCTGAATGCAAGGTTGTCAAAACCTGCTCCTTTTAAGTATATCCAGGATTACAGCCTGATGTCTTCTCAGATTTTAATAATAATAATAATAAATTTTATTTATATACCACTTTTCCAAAAAGATCAAAGCAGTTTACATAGAGTTTAAAATCAATTACAAAATCATCATAAAATAGATAAAACCAAGAGCACTAAATACAATATACAATCCAATATACAGATTTTGGTACGTGTTTGTGGATTATTTTCACGTTATTTCTCTTTCAAGCCAACGGATCTGACAAACGACACCCAGATTTTAAAATCTCATTTCTGCACAGGATTTTACCAATGTGTGATAAACTCCTAAAAAGTGTTGCTTGAAACTAATGTGCTATGCTTGTAGCTCTCCTTATTCTTGAGCTATGTTTTAGTTTCTGTCTTTTAAACTCTGTGTTAAACTCTGTTTTATACCACAAAGACATTTTACAAGTTAATAAATGACATAATTCTGGTTGAGAAATTATCTCTGATATTTGTCAACCAGCAAGGATGATGTAGCAGAGTAGTCAGGTCAGTTGAAGTCTAGCAGTCAACCTAATCGACAAAGCCTATGGAGCAAGGTCTGATGTTATCAGGAAACACAAATCAGGAACATGAGCCAGAACATGGCGTCCATCAGGAAAGGCTGGTTGCAACCAACCAGTTGCCTGAGGGAGGTGCCATAACTTATGACTGGTTATAAGCACTCAGCTGTTCCCTGATTCATGAGTGTCTGGCATTGAAAAGCTCTAACTTATACATGGCCTCTGTCTCCATAGGTCAGTGAGCTCTGTGTCTTGCTGCACCAACACTGCCATGCTTTCTTGCCTTTCTGTCTCAGTGCAGGGTCCTCTGTCCCACTCTCTGACCTCTCTCCCTTATTTTGCTCCTTTGTCCTACTGTCTGTATCTGAGTCCTGAGGGTATTGCTCAACATTAATGTTGACCAAGATCATACATCTGGGCATAGCTCTGTGTGTCCTCCTACTGCCCAACATCTGGGCATCCACTGTTGTTGCCCCATGCTGGTGGGAAGGGGAAGGAGATCTAGACCATGGAGAAACAGCTGGTCTTGGCCTAGTCAAGGGATGAGGATGTGTTTCAAATGAAATGCACCTTCCCCTCCTTCTTCAGGGAGCCTAGAGCAGCCAGATCTTTATGGTCTGAATTATCTCCCTTCTCCTCCTCATCCCCACCAGTAAGTGACCACAACAGAAGCCCCTCCCAGAGCTAGACAGCTGCCAGACAGTGGAAGGGACTTTGTTACTCCCAGAGGTGGGGGCTTGTGAAATCCCGCTAGCAATGACAAAGTATCTTTAAAAGTTGAGGAATGTTATTTAGCTCAAATGTTTGCAAGAGAGGCCTGGTAGCATAGTACACTGGTGCCTCGGGTTACGAAATTAATTCGTTCCGCCATTCCTTTTGTAACCCGAAAATTTCGTAACCCGAAAAGGCTTTCCGTTAGCACTGGAAAGCCTATAGCTGCACTTTCATAGAATCATAGAATCATAGAGTTGGAAGAGACCGCAAGGGCCATCCAGTCCAACTCCCTGCCATGCAGGAAATCCAAATCAAAGCATCCCTGACAGATGGCCATCCAGCCTCTGTTTAAAGACCTCCAAGGAAGAAGACTCCACTACACTCCGAGGGAGTGCATTCCACTGTCGACCAGCCCTTACTGTCAAGAAGTTCCTCCTAATATTGAGGTGGAATCTCTTCTCTTGTAGCTTGCATCCATTGTTCCGGGTCCTGTTCTCTGGAGCAGCAGAAAACAAGCTTGCTCCCTCCTCAATATGACATCCTTTCACATATTTAAACAGGGCTATCATATCACCTCTTAATCTTCTCTTCTCCAGGCTAAACATCCCCAGCTCTCTGAGTCGCTCCTCATAGGGCAAGGTTTCCAGACCTTTCACCATTTTAGTCGCCCTCCTTTGGACACGCTCCAGTTTCTCAATGTCCTTTTTGAATTGTGGTGCCCAGAATTGGACACAATATTCCAGGTGGGGCCTGACCAGTGCAGAATATAATGGCACAATTACTTCTCTTGATCTAGACACTATACTTTTATTGATGCAGCCTAAAATTGCATTGGCCTTTTTAGCTGCCGCATCGCACTGTTGACTCATGTTCAACTTATCATAGATCCCTTTCACATGTACTTTCATTCAGCAATGTGTCTCCCATCCTATATCTGTGCATTTCATTTTTTCGCCCTAAGTGCAGTACCTTACATTTCTCTGTGTTGAATTTCATTTTGTTAGCTTTGGCCCAGCTTTCTAGTCTATTCAGATCATTTTGAATCTTGATCCTGTCCTCTGGAGTATTAGCTATTCCTCCTAATTTGGTGTCATCTGCAAATTTAATAAGTATGCTCCCAATTCTGTCATCCAGGTCATTGATAAAGATGTTGAATAGCACTGGGCCCAGGACAGAGCCCTGTGGGACCCCACTGGTCACTTCTCTCCAGGATGAAAAGGAGCCATTGTTGAGCACCCTTTGGGTTCGGCCGGTCAACCAGTTACAAATCCATGTAACAGTTCCTTTGTCTAGCCCACATTTTACAAGCTTGTTGGCAAGAATGTCATGGGAAACCTTGTCAAAGGCCTTAGTGAAATCAAGATATACTATATCCACAGCATTCCCTTCATCTACCAAGCTGGTAATTTTATCAAAGAAAGAGATTAGATTTGTCTGGCATGACTTTTTTCTCTGAAACCCATGTTGACTTTTTGTGATTATGGCATTGCCTTCTAGATGTTCACAGACTCTCTGTTTAATGATCTGCTCCAGAATCTTTCCTGGTATTGATGTCAGACTAACTGGACGATAATTGTTGGGATCCTCTTTCTTCCCCTTTTTGAAGATGGGGACAACGTTTGCCCTCCTCCAGTCTGCTGGGATCTCTCCTGTTTTCCAGGAGTTTTCAAATATGATTGCCAATGGCTCCGATATTACATTTGCCAGTTCTTTTAATACCCTAGGATGTAGTTCATCTGGTCCTGGAGACTTAAATTCATTTAGATTAACAAGGTATTCCTCTACTATCTCTTTACATATTCTGTGCTGAAATTCCCCTATTCTGTCCTCTGCTCCATTATCCTCAGGTTGAGCACCCTTTGCCTTTTCTGAGAAGACTGAGGCAAAGAAGGTGTTGAGTAATTCTGCCTTTTCTCTGTCTTCTGTTAGCATTTTGCCATCTTCTCCACACAGTGGCCCTACCGTTTCCTTCTTCTTCCTCTTCCTACGGACATATCCAAAAAAGCCTTTTTTATTGTTCTTAACCTCTCTAGCAAGCCTAAGTTCATTCTGCGCTTTAGCTTTTCTGACTTTATCCCTACACATGCCTGCTATTTCTTTGAATTCCTTTTTTGTGATTTCTCCCTTTTTCCATTTCTTATACATGTTCCGTTTCAAACTTAGCTCGATTGAAAGTTCCTTAGTCATCCATCCTGGTTTCTTGAGACACCTCCCATTTTTTCTTTCTCACTGGAACGGTTTGAAATTGTGCCTTCAGTATCTGTCTTTTTAGAAACTCCCAACCAGCCTGAACTCCCTTCCCTTTTAGTATTTCTGACCATGGGATCACCCTCAATACTTCTCTAAGTTTACTGAAATCTGTTCTCCTAAAGTCTAGGATGCGTGTCTGACTCTGCCTGGCTTCTCCTTTCCACTGTATTACAAACTCCAGGAGAACATGGTCGCTTCCACCTAATGATCCCACCACTTGCACCCCATTAACCAAGTCATCCTTGTTGGTTAGGATCAGATCCAAAATAGCTGACCCCCTTGTTGCCTCTTCCACCTTTTGGACCATGAAATAGTCTTCCAGGCAAGTGAGGAATTTGTTAGACCTTGTGGATTTTGCTGAGTTTGACTTCCAGCAAATATCAGGGTAGTTGAAGTCGCCCATCACTACTACATCTCTCTTTTCTGACTGTGTGGTCATCTGTTCTAGAAAGGCATCATCCAATTCCTCCGTCTGACTTGGAGGTCTGTAGTAGACTCCCACGATAACATCCTTGTTGTTTCCCTCCCCTTTGATTTTTATCCAGATGCTCTCCACCTGGCTTCCAGGATTGATGTCCTGGATCTCTTCACTGGTGTAAATATCTCTGACATATAGTGCTATACCTCCTCCTTTCCTGTTTGGCCTATTTCTCTTAAAAAGGTTATACCCCTCTATTTCCACATTCCAATCATGAGACTCATCCCACCAGGTTTCAGTGAGGCCTATTATATCATATTTGCTTTGCTGTACTAGGAGTTCAAGTTCATCTTGCTTATTTCCCATGCTCTGTGCATTAGTGTAGAGGCATCGCAGACCACGGGTCCCATTTATTTGTTGCTGGTGCAAGTTTATTTGCCTCCCACTGTTGTATCCTTGCACTTTTTTTCTTGTTACCTCTATGTCTGTTTGACTATTTTCTCCAGCCCTTTCGCCTTCCTTAATGTTGTCTCCCTTCCCCTCGGAACTCAGTTTAAAGCTCTCCTGATCAAGTTCTTGAGACTGTTGGCAAAGACATTTCTTCCAACTGGTGTGAGATGCAACCCGTCTGTTGCAAGAAGTCCCTCCTCATGGAACTGCAGCCCATGATCGAAGAATCCAAACCGTTCTCGGCAGCACCATCTGCGGAGCCAGTTGTTCACATCCGCTATTTTCCTCTCCCTTCCTGGACCGTGCCCTTCGACTGGCAGAAGAGACGAGATGACAACCTGTGCATCCATTCCTTTCAGCTTCCTACCAAGCGCCTCGTAATCCCTTTTGATGTTCTGCAGGCTGTGTCTTGCAGTATCGTTGGTTCCCACATGGACCAAAAGGAAAGGGTATTGGTCAGTACGCTTGACCAGTCTTTCCAGCCTCTCTGTCACATTACGGATCTTTGCCCCTGGGAGACAACACACCTCTCGAGACATCTTGTCAGGCCTACAAATCACTGCTTCTGTACCCCTCAGCAAGGAGTCCCCCACTACGACGACACGCCTCCTACGAAGTTTAGCATCGGCTGTCCCCTTGGGTGGGACTCTCAGGCTTGCCTGCTCTGTCCCTGAAATCTGTCCATGCTGCTCTTCTTCATCCTCCTTGATAAGGGAAAGAGCTTCGAATCGATTCTCTAGCTGCAAGTTCCCCGAACAATCCCTTCTTGGCCTACTTCTCTGTGTGACATTCCTCCAGCTGTCTGCCTCCTGTGTATGTGAAGTGACCTCCTCGGCTCCAGCATCTTCCTCTGCGTGGTATTCGTCCAGGATTGTTAGTTCTGTTGTGTCCAGGAAGTCCTCCTGCTCCCTAATATGTTGAAGTGTAGCTACTCTGGACTCCAACTGCTGCACTTTCTCCTCCAAGAGGTCTATCAACTTGCACTTGGGACATGTGAAGTTCTCCACTTCTGTAGGCAAAAAGAGAAACATCCCACAAGTGTTGCAGGTGACTGCCGTGGTCCCGTCAGTGTCCATACTGATATGTCTTAGGAAATTACTGGAACAGGATTGTGGGCTTCCTCCTGAAAAGAAAAAATCCTCCAGAAAACACCAACGTTAAGCTCCTGATGTTTCAACAATTTGTGGCAGTGAGCTCAATCGATTCTGCCTCTGCTGTAGATTTCCTTGGATATAAAAAATGAAATATAAATACAAATACAAATACAAATAAAATTTCTGGCTCTGGGAAAAGAAATAAAGAGCTAGTCTGCTAGCTCCGCCCTAGTGACTCACAGGTGTGACTCACTGAGGATGTGACTGCAAGCACACCCTTCCTAGAGTTTGAAAAACAATTAAACAGTCACCACTTAAAATGGCTGCCCAGCTACCTCTCTCCTCCTCTTCTCTGTAGCAGGAACTGCTCTGCAGAGGCTCTGGGAGAAGAAATAAAGAGCTAGTTGCTAGCTCCGCCCTAGTGACTCACAGGTGTGACTCACTGAGGATGTGAATGCAAGCACACCCTTCCTAGAGTTTGAAAAACAATTAAACAGTCACCACTTAAAATGGCTGCCCAGCTACCTCTCTCCTCCTCTTCTCTGTAGCAGGAACTGCTCTGCAGAGGCTCTGGGAGAAGAAATAAAGAGCTAGTCTGCTAGCTCCGCCCTAGTGACTCACAGGTGTGACTCACTGAGGATGTGACTGCAAGCACACCCTTCCTAGAGTTTGAAAAACAATTAAACAGTCACCACTTAAAATGGCTGCCCAGCTACCTCTCTCCTCCTCTTCTCTGTAGGCAGGACTGCTCTGGCAGAGGCCTGGGAGAAGAAATAAAGAGCTAGTCTGCTAGCTCCGCCCTAGTGACTCACAGGTGTGACTCACTGAGGATGTGACTGCAAGCACACCCTTCCAGAGTTTGAAAAACAATTAAACAGTCACCACTTAAATGGCTGCCCAGCTACCTCTCTCCTCCTCTTCTCTGTAGCTTTGCAGCATTTGAATTTCGCGCCGAAATGAATTTCGTAACCCGAAAATATTTCGTAACCCGCAAACAGTTTTGCCAATCAACTTTTTCGTATCACGCCCGGAAATTTCGTAACCCGATCATTTCGTATCCCGAGGCACCAGTGTACTTAAATGGTGGTACTGCAGCCACAGTGTTGTGAGTTCGATCCCAGAGGGCTGCAGGCTGACTCAGCCTTCCATCCTTTTGTAGGTCACTAAAATAAGTACCCAGCTTGTTGGGGGCAATTGGCTTACAGATTGCAAACCACAGTCCTTAGTTCACTATGAAGCAGTATAGAAATGTAAATTATTCACTTCAGTGTGTTCCCTTAAGTAGTTTACAGTTTCTCAAAAAATATGCAAAAGTATACAACACAATACAACACAATAATCATAAATAGACATTCAGTTCACTAAAAAAATTTAAAATCTACATACAAACAGCAAGATAAAAAATCTATCAGTCACAGAATCTATCAGTCGAATCCTAAAATGAACTTCCATCAGGGAAAGGCATTCTACAAGGGGTTAGGAGGGTATGCCAACCGTTTTGAACTAGCTGAAGCTTCCGAACCTGGTACAAAGGTAGCCCCATGTAGAGCGCATTACAGAAATCTAACCGAGAGGTTACCAGTGCGTGTACTACTGTTTCAAGGTCCTTTCGGTCCAGACAGGGACGCAGTTGGTGTATCAACTATGGCTTAGACCCCAGTTTTCTTTTTACTAATTTCATTTTTTGGGTGCACACGCTCTCTCTCAGCCACAAGCTGGTATTTATTGGTGGTCTCCCATTAGTATAACTATGGCTGACCCTGCTTAGCTTCCATGATAAGACGGGATCTGGTGCTTTTACGTATGTAGACCTTTTAATCCTCTGGTAGATCACAGCATTTATCCAAGAGTTACAGTTGGTCTGAAGAGAGACCAGGCATGTTTAGTTGACCTCCTATCCTGAGACCAGCAAAGTACAGGTGGGATGCTGTCAGGAGAGCTCTATGCTAGGGCACAGATTGCCATAGCTATTTCTGCCAAGGGTTGCTGCCACCTTGTGGCAACTTTCAAACAGTTGCCAAAATCTGAGAAGAAATCAGGCTGTAGTCCTGGATATACTTACTAGTAAATATGCCCAAAAAAAGTGCATGGGACTTGTTTTGGAGAAACCATGGACCTGTTGAGGGAGAGCCACCAGCCTGGGGAGGATCCAGCAATGGGGCAATTTCTCCCCACTCTCCGGCCTTTTCTCGTCCTCCAAGGCGGCATTCTGTTGGGCCTCTGCATTGCAAATGAGCCCGACTCCTCTTACTTTGCATCCCACAGAAAAGGCAGGTGTGTGAGGGGGGGGGGTCTGTCTTCTTTCCTTCCTACCTTCCTTCTTTCCTTCCCTCAGCCCTGTCCAACCCAACCCTCCACTCTCACCTTCTCCGGCTTCCGTATGCCAAGTAGGCGAGTTTGAAAGCTCCACTGCTGTTCCAAGGCATGGGCCAAGCTATTTATAGCCCCAGGAGAGGAAGGTGGAGGATGAGGAGGAGCACAGACCCACCCTGCCTCAAAATCCCAGCAGGAGAGACAGGGATGGGATGTACCCCCAAAGGTCATCCAGTCTGACCCCCTCTGGAGAAAGAGGAGGAAGAAAAGGAAGGCAGACAAATGGCAGGTGCAGGGAGTTAGAAGAAGAGGAAGAAGAGGAGGAAGGAGGACATGGTGATGGAGGCAAAGGAAGGGGAGGAAGAGAAGAGGAGCAAGAAGAAAGGAAGAGAAGGAGGGCAAGTGCAACAGTGGGGACAAGAGGAAGAGGAGGTAGGAGGAAGAGAAAGAGCAGCAGCAGTGGGGGGACAGGAGGAAGAGGAGGAAGAGTGGAGGTGGCGGGATGCTCCAAATGGATCGACTTTGAGTTCCCGTTGGCAGCTCCCGTAAAAAAACTGGTTCTTTTGAAAAGAACTGCTAAAATTCCTTTTTCTGAAAAAGCTAGGTTAAGGGAGATTTGCACCAGGCCCACCCTAATTCAGGTTGCAAAAACCCAATTCAAGTGTGAACTACCCACTTTTAAACTGGTTTGCAAACCGGTTTATAACGTAGTGTGAATGGCCCCTATGACTTCATATAATAAATAGCCTAAAATGTTACCAAAGAGCTTGATCATTTTCCCAGATAAAAATCCTGAGATTCCAATACTTAAGACATTTTAAGTGCAGTGCTGATATTAATTCTGCCTGTCTGGTTTTCAGTACCATCACAAGTTGGACACCTAGGTAGCCAGAAGGTGATGACAGGACCCAAGACAGAATCCAGATTGGCTGACAAATGGCAAAGGACTGTCAATACCTCAGAGATAAAGGTGCTTGAATCTGATAGTCACATCTTCACTGGTGCCTCACCATAAAGTAGTTCTAGCAGCACTAAGTCAGTCCACTGTCATACAACCATTTGGAGTGTTCTTGGATTTTCTGTAGGAGATACGACAGATGTATGGAGGATGGGAAGACAACCTGTCATGGAAATGTCTTCTGGACAACCATGGTATCTACTGCTCAGGGATGAATTGGGCCTATCTATTGGCCTGAACTTACCTCACATGACTTCAGTTCAAAGTGTCATTAAGGGAAGATGTGACTCTAGAACGTGTGGAGTCAGTCCCAATGCCTCCTTCAAAAGTTCCTTCAAATAGTTTTCAACTATTTAGCTGCTGTAAAAATATTGGTTGCAAGTAAGCAGTAATCTCAAAAACCTCTCAACTAAAAAAACTTTGCTGACTAAAACAGGAAGAGAAGCTGAAATTAGGAAATGCAGTAAGTAAGTCTTAGAGATGACAAGAACGGAACATACGTTTTAGAAAGTTTCTCTCTTTAATGAGTTCAGGAAGGAAAAATATAATTTAGCATTAATTGATATGAGTCTTTCACTTGTTTGATGATACATAACTACAGTGGTGCCTCGGGTTACGAAATTAATTCGTTCCGCGGCCGCTTTCGTAACCCGAAAAGCCTTCGTAAGCCGAATTGCCATAGGCGCTAATGGGGAAAAGCCGCGGTTCCTTTTAAAATAGCGCCGAAGTTTTTTCGTAACCCGAAAAAACATTCGTAACCCGGAACAATTATTTCCAATGGCATTTTTTCGTATCCCGAAAAATTCGTAACCTGGGTATTTCGTATCCCGAGGTACCACTGTAGTTGGTTTTAGGTTTCTTATTAAGTATGTGACATTGCACCTATAATTACAAAGACTGCATCTGAGAAAGTAGACCAAATCTACAAAAGCTTATGCTACAACTTCTTTCACTCAGTCTCATAGCTACATTGTTGTAGCTATGTCTCCCATGCAGAATCTCAACCTCTATTTTTAGATCTTTGATATAAAGTGAAAAGAATCAAAGAAACAATTATTTTTTTAAAATAGAAGATTGTGCTCTGAATGGATTAGTGGGAGCTGCTTGGCTTATGTTGCTGGATTGCATTTCATTGCTCTTCTTAGAGCTCTATGCACCTCGTTGTTCCTCAGACTATAGATGAGTGGATTCAGCATGGTGGTAACAAATGTATAGAAAAGGGCCATCAGTTTGCCTTGGTTGTGGGAGTAGTTGGATGGGGGCTGGAGGTAGCTGAAAATGGCTGTGCCAAAAAAGAGCAACACCACAGTCATGTGAGAAGCACAAGTGTTGAAGGCCTTCTGCCTGCCCTCAGCTGAGCGGATCTTGAACACAGCAGCTGCAATGTAGATGTAAGAGAGTACAATGAGACCCAATGGGAGTACAAGTATTAGTGAACTGAAAAAAAAAGCGGAGAGGTTCAACGAGTGAGACGTCAGCACAGGCCAGTTTAACTAAGGCTGGCACCTCACAGAAAAAATGGTCTATCTGGTTCCGTCCACACCTTGGGAGTCTAAGAGTCAGCACTGTTTGCACAAGTGAGTTGCTGAAGCCACTCACCCAGGAGAAGGCAGCCATTTTGAAACATACAGAGTGGTTCATGATGGCAGTGTAACGCAGTGGATGACAGACTGCAGCATAACGGTCATAGGCCATGATGGTCAGAAGAATACATTCTGTAGAGCCCAAACCAAGAGAAATGTACAACTCAGCTGCACAGCCACCATAGCTGATGGTTTTCCTTTTCCTCCAGAAGTTCAGCAGCATATGAGGGCCAAGGCTGGTGGTGTAACAGAGGTCAATGAAGGAGAGGCTGTTGAGGAAGAAATACATGGGGGTGTGTAGATGGGGGTCCAAACGTGACACCACTATGATAGCTGTGTTTCCCAGGAGGGTCATCATGTAGCAGACCAAGATAATTGCAAAGAGCAACATCTCCAGCCGGGGCTGATCAGAGACTCCCAGTAAGATGAATTCTCCTTGGTCACTTTGATTACCTTCTTCCCATGATGCTTTGCTGCCTATCATCTATTTTTAAAAAGCAACCAAACAAAACATGTGAAAAACAGACCATCAGCACAAAGTGAGATTTACAACAGGCACAGAGATGATAGTGGCTTGTCTGAGAGCCACTTGATATTCCTGTGCCTGGGACTAATGGACTGTTTCCTCACCCAATAATCCTCACCCAATGTTTCCTCACCCAATAATCCTCACCCAATGTTTCCTCACCCAATAATCCT
>NC_056523.1:20295981-20367742 GCF_019175285.1 Sceloporus undulatus | reverse complement strand
GCTGAAACCACACATAATAAATATGAAGCAAGAAATATTACAAAATAAAACCTTGACAAATTCTGGCATAATCAGAATTTAAGAAGACCCACACTGAGTCAGACTGAAGGGCTATCTAATCTAAAGTTGCTGAATAAAATTTCAGTTCTCCTCTTATTTGCTGGGCTCTAGCAAGTGTGTTTAATGGATTTATGATCCTTAGATTATTTATCAACAGATTGTTTATCAACTCAGCTACTGCAAACCCCTGATTTACTGCTTTCCTGTCCTTGGACTGTTTTAACCCTGGATACCTCTTGCTTCCACACTTCTGACTTTGATGCCCTGAATTTCTGTTTGAAGTTGAGAGCAGAACAAGGGCAACACATTACATGACCAAGTAGAAACAGAAAGATGACAGGAACAATATACTGAAGAACTATATAAAAGAGATGAAATGTCAACAGATTTATTCAAGAAAGAACCATTTGAAGATGAACCTACAATTTTAGAAAGTGAAGTGGAAGCTGCATTCAGAGTACTTGGGAAAAATAAATCACCAGGAACAGAATCACCAATAGTGCTGCTTAAATCCCAGAGACAGAAACTAGTTCTAATTGAAATCTGTCAACAAATATGGAAAACAAAAGAATAGCCCACAGACTGAAAACCCATGCTGATTTGTGATGATGAGAATTAGAGTCCAACACATTTAGATGGCACCACCAGTTCTAGAAGACTAGCATGCACCAGGTTTGTTTGTTTTTAATAGTCCATGTTGTTGTTATTTGCCATCAAGTCAGTTTTGGCTTATGGCATGCCTATGAATGAGAGATCTGAAAGAGCCCCAGACATCAACAGCCCTGACAGATCTACGGCTGTGTCTTCTTTCCTTGAAGTAATCCATCTGTAATGTAATATGGTCTTCCTCTGTTCCTGCTATTTTATAGTGTCATGATCAGATACTGGGGTTAAGCTATTGGACAGCAGTAGTGGGGGGCAGACACTGATGAAAGATAAATCTCTTATAGACAACAGCGTTTACGTAACTCTTGTTAGTACAGTACTGTGCAGAAGAAGGCAATGGCAAACTACCTCTGAACATCTTTTCACCCTTGTGATGAGACAATCTAAAATGAAGCTCCTATTAGCCACTTCCAGATGCAACCTAAGTCTATATGATGACCACTAAGCAATGACAAGGGCAACAGAAATCTTTCAAGTTCATCTAATTTATTTTCCATCAGCCTAGATGCTAAGGGACGCTGTGGCTCAAGTCGTTAAGATGCTGACTCTGTTGATTGCAAGATTGGTAGGCTGGCAGTTCAAGGTCCAGGTGCTGCGTGATGGGGTGATCTCCCATTGCTAGTCCCAGCTTCTGCCAACCTGGCAGTTTGAAAGCAAGCAAATGCCAGTAGATAAATAGGTACCACTTTGGTGGGAAGGTGAGCAGCGTTCTGTGCAGTCATGCTGGCCACATGATCACAGATTTATCTTTGAGAACGCTGGTTCTTCAGCTTAGTAACGGAGATGAGCACCACCCCCCTACAAATGGACACGACAACTTTGTCAAAGGCAAATAACTTTACCTTTACTTTACTAGATGCTATGATTATTATGCTAGCATTTTTCACTGTTCTTCTTCAAGGCTAATTTAAGAAATTATTTACTTATTTACTTACTTTATTTAGATGCCACCTTTCTCCAGGATAGACCCCAAGCCGGCTTCTACGACAACAAATGAAAAATATTTACAAAAAGCTGAAAACCACTTTATAAAAACCACATTAAAACACTATAAAATGATTAAAATCATACAAAAATTAAAAACAGATAAAACATACATCTATATTAAAAACCTTGTCTGCTTAAGTATTAAAAGCTTGCTCAAATAAGAATGTTTTTGCTTCTTTTGTGATACTTAATTGCCCTTGTATTGTGTTTCTGTTTTGTTAGGACACAGGAAAAGTCCATACACCTCAGTCTTCCCACTGAAAATCCAGAACAGTCCATGTGGATTTCCAACTTGCAGCTATCCAATCTAACTGTTTATTGTCTTTTTTTCTTACCTCCTATCCTGATGCACTCTCAAATCTCTCACTTCCCTCATCATCTCTTCCATTTCATCTTTCCCCCACATCTTTCTGTTTAGTTTGAAGTCTCTCCCCTAATCCTTTCAAAGCCACTCACCTTAATCTCTAAATTCCTTGAACAAGTGGTTAAAAGTGAATAATGTTATACTGCATATATCTGAAATTGATTTGAACATACAATGGACTATATTATATGTGTCACACTGTATGTGAAACCCTAGCGGGTCAGGGGTTTATTGTTTACAGCTGGTAATCATACAGTTTGCAGCTGATAACTGTGAGCTGCTCAGAATTGTAAACCAAAAAAGGCCAAAAAAAGACATACAGCCAAGGCAAAACTTTTCACATGCAAAAGGACTCTTCCCTTTGCAGCTACTGCATCAACTGTATTCTTTTCTGGGGGGGGGGGGGGGGGGGGGGGGAATCCCCTTTAAAATAGATAAAGGGATAATGGGAAAAGAAAAACCTATTTGGCTCTAAATGGATATCGGGAGGGTGATAAAGATGGCGGGGGGAAGATTTTTAAAAGTGATTTTAAAATCTTTTTTAAAGTGCTTTTACATTATTTTTAAAAGTAAAAGTAAAAAATGATACTCAGTTATAGTGTTGAGAAAGCATGTAAATCCACTGTTAAAAAAATCAGTAAGAGAAAGAAATAAGGCAAGAGGTACTTATATCATATGCCATTATATAAAGCAGTGGTCACCCACGTTTTGAATATGATGTACTGTTAGGGTTGCCAAATTTCAGTAGACCTGAAAGAATTAAAAGAGCAACAGAATAAATATAAAATTACCAGTAGGGTGAAGATCTTACCAACAAGAGATACATAAAAGTTATTTTTGTTTTTAGTTTGGAAAAATTTAAAAGAAATCTGTCTATCATCTATCTATCTATATAATTTCGTCTCATCTGTGTTGAAGACTAGCTCCTTTTAATTAGGCAGTTTTATACTATAAGTATCTTTGCTACACTTGTGATCACAGATTATAGAAACGTGGAATCTTAGAGTTGGAAGGGGCCACAAGGGTCATCTAGTGCTACCTCCTGCCAGGCAGGAATATACAGCTAAAGTACTCCTGAAAGATACCCATCCAACCCCTGTTTAAAGACCTCCAAAGAAAGAAAGTTCACCACTCTCCAGGGCAGTCTAGTCCACTTTCAAACAGCTCTTACATGAAAAAAGTTCTTTCTATAATTAGATGGAATCTCTTTTCTTCTAAATTGAATCCTTTGGTAGCAGATTCAGAGATGTAGCAAAGATATGTAGTTGCTTCTCAACAAGACAGCAATGACAGTGCAGTGACTTAAGAAGAAAATTACAGGTACAAGTTATAGATGCATCAGGGCTCAACAGTGAACATGTTTATTTAGCTGAGACTACAGTGATGGAAATGCCAGAAATTTGTAACATATAGCCGGTGGCACTCACATTTGGTCACCCATACACATGGTATTTAACACACACATATCTACCCCAACCTTATCCAGCCAAGCAGATATAAGAATGCATGCAGGAATACCTTGGGCACAAGTGTGACTGAAGGAAAGGAAGATGGGGTGGAGGGGAAGAAGTCCATAAATAGGGTAAAGCACAGGACAATATAAAGATAGAGAGAAAGAGAGAGGGAAGGAGAAAGTTCAAGAATAAAGAGGAATGAAGAGTGGTGTGAAATGGAAGGCTGACTAGAGGACACCCTGGAAGGCAACATATTTATTTTCATGAATGAGTGACATTTGCATGTTGCTCCATAACATAAAGTTCCCTTGATGACTTATAATATGTAAATGATCAAATCGATAGGCAGAGAGAAAAGTTTAACTACACACAAAGAATATAACGGGATTAAGACATTTTGTTTAAAGATGGAAGGAAGAGTGATAAGCTCAACTCAGTCATTCCAATTCCATTTTCAGCAAAGACACTAAGCTATTTCTCCTACTACTTTCTGCCAGTGGAGAGCAACTTTGGAAGAAAAGATCCTGCTTTATCTTTGGGGACTTTTCAGGCAATCAGGAATACTGATCATGTCCAAAGTATCCATGAAAGGAATGAGTTCTCTTCTTCAAAACCTTTCCTTCTGGATAACTGATGAACAAGAGGAGGGCAGGACTAGCAGGCTAGAGATCATATAATTTGAGTACATGAATACAGCATGTGGAGTGCATGTGAAAAAGGAATGATCATGGGGAAGGAGGAAGGAAAGATAGGTGGAAGTAGGACAGGAACATAGACTTTAAGAAAGCTGAGAGAGCCACATAGCTATTGGCTTCCAAGATTTTTTTTAAAGGAGGTGAAACCACCTTCCTGTAGACTCCTACCCTGGTCAGCCTGTTTAATTCAGCCCCGCATCATGGTGAGTCTTGCTCTGCATTGTGTCCCATAGTATCTGCATGCCTTGAAATGGGAAGGGGCAAGAGATCTGTTTTTATGGGCATCATGTTGGATGTGAAGGAAGCTGGTACTTTCCAGTCTTCAGTAGCTCTCTGAAGAACTGATTGAGAGCTCCAGGGAACTGGAACTGAGACTGAATAATGAAGGGCAAACTACCTGTTACACCGCATCCATGTGTAATGAAGCCCCACAGGCTTTTTCTTCCTTTGGGGTGAAATGAATGGTATCAAGAGAAAACATAACATGGAAAAACCTGGCTTACCCTCAGGAGCAGGAATAGAGGAGGAGAGCTCCAATCTCCAAACCAAGAAGTATTGAGGCTATTTCAAAAATGTGCTAAAAGAAGCCAAGTATTTTATTGCTTATAGTCCCCCCCCCCCAAGTACCCAAAGTAGGTTATTGTCAAGTTAGTATGATGGAGGAGTTGGAATACTGGAGTTGAACTAGGGGGCAGGGGAAAACCTTGGCTGCTGCCAGACTGCAGAATTAATGCAACGTGACACCACTTTAACTGTCATGGCCTCAACCTATGGAATCCTGGGATTTTGGAGTTTGTTGTGGTACCAGTAGCTGGCCCCAAATTGTGGATTTCTCTGCCAAAGGAAGCTAGTTTGGTCCCCTCTTTGCTCTTTCCACTGATAGGCAAAAACCTTTCTGGTCACTCAGGGCTTTGAATGTTTCACTGTCTGATGCAGAATATGTTTTAATTTGGTTGTATTGTGTTTTCATCATCGTTATAAAGCTGACTGAGGCGGGTTACAAACGGCCCTCAAGGGGCCGTTTTCCCGCCGCCGCCATTTGCTGCGTAGGGAAGCCCCAGCTGCCAGACCGCGAGGCTTCCCTTTTTGGAACGCGGAAGTGGCGCCGCAAGGGGTGGAGTGCGCCCTCGCAACGTCACTTCCGCCGCGACACGTCTGGACGCACAGCGTCCAGTACGTCAAAATGGCGGCGCCCATGTGGATGGGCGCCGCGAAAAAGTACGCGCTCCGCACGTACTGGGAGGAAGGGCCGTCAGGAAGGTAAGAACCTTCCTAACCCTAATACGGCCCTTCCTAACCCTAGTACGCGCGGAGCGCGTACTTTATGGCGGTTTGTAACCTGCCTGAGTTTTTTTTGTGTGTGTAACATTTGTATTATCTATTGTTTCAATTGTCCTTTGTTCTGATTCATATTACAAGTCATCATGCATCTCATACAAGCTGAGTATCTCCTTACTGGAATTGCTTGGGACCAGAAGTGTTTTGCATTTTAGAATATTTCAGATTTTGGAATACAGTACTTGTATAGTATTTGTATATATGTACCTGATGAGATATCTTAAAGATGGGGCCCAAGTCTAAACACAAAATTAATGTATGTTTCATATGCACATTATACATAAAGCTTGAAGGTAACTGTATACAATATTTTTCATTATTTTCTTTTTGCATGAAACAAGCTTTGTGTACACTGAATCATCAAAAAGCAATCTGAGCCACTCATTAATTTTTTTTTTATTTTTGGAATATTTTGGATTTTGGAATTCCGGATAAGGGAGACTCAACCTGTATTGGGGAAAAAGCATATTAAACAAGCTAACAATTACATAGATAGTTTGGTTTCTCCATTCAATGAAACAAATTGTTCACACATCCCAAGAGCTGTGGCAATGATTGTTGCCCAGCTCTCCATTTGCTCATGGTATCCAGTTGTTAAGATGACTAAGCAGGACCTATCATGGAGCCTAAACTTATCTTGGAGGACTTTACTGCAAAATGTCAGGGAACTGGTAGTCCATCATGGGCTGCCCAAATCCCACCTTTCTAATACTGGAAGACTTTGTTGCTCAGAGTCACTCTCAGGCAACAGCCAACAAGGGAAGACTTGACTTCATGTATGGTTGCCAGGTTAGCACAATGACAGGCCCAGAGATTTCAGGGGCAAAACCGGAGATCAAATGATGGCCCTTGGTGCTGTCACCATCAAGAGACACTGAACATCAACCACAGTTGCTCAGAGTATTCATTTAAATTGTGTGTGTGTGTGTGTGTGTGTACACACACACACACACAGAGTCTAATAAATGATAACACATATCTAGACATATTTCAAAACAGTTCTGCGATTCTTCCCTTTGCTATGATGGTGGGAAAAGAAGGCCAACCCCAAGTCTCAGGGCTGGTTCCTAAGATCCCTTTTAATCATTAAGGAGAGAGTTCCATCTGCTTGACACCACCTCCATGATATTCAGTGATGCATGTTGTACGTGGAGAGACACCAGGGAAAACCAAGATCAAGAGCAGGACTTGTTGCCTTTCTAATCCTGCAAAGTGTGCTCACAAGTAAACAGTAGTCTCAAATGCCTCCTACCCTCAAATCTCTTGCTTCCAAAACATGGATAGTAGCTCTAATAGAAAATGTAGTGTGAGGATATATGTTTTTCAGTTTGAGAAATGGGAGGAGGGGAAAGACTACACAATAGAGCTTTTAGCTTGACAAAGTATGCTTTGTCACTCTTTGCCTATGTCTATTCAGGTTGCTTAAGCAGCATACAAAGTGGCTTCTCTATTTACTGATTTCTTGAGGACAAAATATATGCCTTAGTTTAAAGACATTTATTTTGTTGGGCAGAACTGAAAACCTGGTTTGCCACACTTCCCATGTGAGCACAGAGCTGCAGAAGAAATCCTAAAGCTGTCAGAAAGATATTACACACACACACACACACACACACACACACACACACACACACACACAAACTTTGAACAATGGAAACATTCCATTCAAATTGCTATGCATCAAGAAAGTGGGGCAGACCGAGTTTATTGAAAGCAGGCACTCTTTAAAGAAAATGGAAAAGTCATACTGCAGCTATTTTAACTGTGCATGCTCTAAACTACACAATAGAGCTTTTAGCTTGACAGAGCATGCTTATTACTCTTTGTCTATGTTTATTCAGGTTGCTTAAGCTGCATACAAAGGGAATGTAACATCTTGTAGTCTTTGAGCTGAGACAACTTCTCCCACTTCAGAGTTTTTAGAGGCTTCAGCTGTTAGTACATTCATGAAGCATGAAAACTACAAAACTAGTTTCCTAAATGCAAAATGGCATCCCTAACTGCAGTGGGCCTTTGGTATCCACTGAGGTTTGGTTCCAGGACCTTTTGTGGATACCAAACTCTGTGGATACTCAAGTCCTATTATTTATAATGGTGTAGTAAAATCGTATCTCTTATAACAAATAAATCAATGTTTGCTTTTGGAATTTATATATTTTAAAAAATATTTTCAAGCCATGGATGTTTGAATCCATGGATAAGGAATCTATGGATATGAAAGGCCAACTGCACTTTTATAATAAAAAAAGGAAAGTACAATGAAAAGTACACTAGAAGTGTTCTTTTTGGAAGACACTGGTAATCAGTAACCCGCTGATTTAAGTGGGAAGCCATTCGGCTTATGTAGAGATGTAAAATTTCCAGAAACTTTGCAGCCATGAAAAAAACCCTAATTTTTTCCAATATTCCCCCAGAAAAAAAAATAGAAATTTTTGGAAAAACTGAAAAAATGCAACATTATCACTTTTTACAGATTGAAAGTCACTCTGGTTACTTTAGGAACATAAAGTATGCCTATGTGCAATTTGATTTGGTGTAAAATTATCACAATTGGTATATTAAAAATACAGTGTATTCAAACAATGATTGCAAATGGAATTTACTCTTGAGGGTTTTTTCCTAAGAGTCTCCTGAACTGTATGGAACCTCTTTGGTTTTGCTAGTTTATGTGGAGAGAACAGAACCAAACAGACCCACTCACAAGCAAAAACAAAAATGAAACATTTTTATTCTCTTGAGACAACAGCAGTGCCCTGTAAATTTTATTTAAAATGGGAGGGATGTGTTTTTTTCCTGAATTTTTTCAGTTTTTTTCTGGTCTTCACATCTCTAGACGTCTGTTGCAGGGTTCCTTTTCATTGCTGTCCGCAGAGCTCTGTGCACCTCTTTGTTCCTGAGAGTATAGATGAGTGGATTCAGCATGGTGGTGACGAATGTATAGAAAAGGGAAATTATTTTGCCTCGGTAACTGGAATAGTTGGATGGGGGCTGGAGGTAGCTGAAAATGGCTGTCCCATAAAAGAGTGACACCACAGTCAAATGGGAAGCACAGGTATTGAAGGCTTTCCTCCTGCCTTCAACTGATTGGGTCTTCAGCACGGCAGCTGCAATATAACCGTATGAGACTGTGATGAGGCTTAGTGGTGCTAGAAGGAACACAACGCTAGAAGAAAAGAGTATGGCCTCATTGAGTGACGTGTCAACACAAGCTAGTTTGAGAAAGGCTGGAACCTCACAGAAAAAATGGTCTACCCTGTTCTGGCCACATAGTGGAAGCCTAACTGTCATAATTGTCTGCACAAGTGAGTTAGTAAAGCCACTAAGCCAGGAGATTGCAGCCATACTGAAACATATGGAATGGCTCATAATGACAGTGTAGCGTAGTGGGTGGCAGACAGCCGCATAACGATCATAGGCCATAATAGTCAACAGAATACATTCTGTAGAACCAAGTGCAAGAGAAATGTACAGCTGGGCCACACAAGCACCGTAGGTGATGGTCTTGCTCTTCCTCCAGAAGTTCACCAACATGTAGGGGCCAAGACTGGTGGTGAAACAAAGGTCAAGGAAAGAAAGATTGCTGAGGAAGAAGTACATGGGAGTGTGGAGACGGAGGTCCAGTTTGGACACAAGAATGATAGTTGTATTGCCCAGCAGGGTCATCAGATAGCAGACCAAAATGAGTGTAAAGAGCAGTGTTTCCAAGTGTGGTCGATCAGCCACTCCCAATAAGATGAATTCTCCTTGGTAGCTTTGGTTACCTTCTCCCCATGATGCCTCCCTATACATTGTCTATAAAATGCAAATGAAATAACAAAGAGATAAACATGATGACAAATGGTAGAATCCAAGATATAGCTGTGTTAGTCTGTAGAATCAGTACATAGAGAGATCTTGTAGCGCCTTTGAGAGTAACTGAAAGAAAAATTGACAGCATGAGCTTTCGTAGACTTCAGTCTACTTCTTCAGATGCAGATGAGGACAAATGGAAAGTGAAACAAATTGCTGCGAGGGAAGCATTATTTCTAGACTGGGTGACTTACTTGTGCAAGAGCCTTCATTGACTCCCATACTCAGATTGCAACTTGAGTATCTATGCCTTGAAAAATCTAGATCCAGGCTCTAGAGATTCTACTCTCTATCATGCTAATTGGAGACAGTATGGCATAGTGGTTTGAGCAGGGTGACCAGACATTATCCTCTTCCAGGATATGTCCTATATTTCAGGCTTCTGTCTGAACTATAGGACATCTGGTTACCCTGGGTTTGAGTGTTGTACTCAGACTTGGGAGATCCTCAGCCATGGAAGCTCACTGGGTGACCTTGGGCAAATCATACTCTCTCAGCCTTAGAGGAAGGCAAAGGAACCACCACCCTGAACAACAGAAAGCAGACTACAGAAGCCACTCCAGAGCAACCCAGAGCAGTGAGGAGCCCAGAACACACAGTGATGGACACATTCATGAAAATGCTCTTGCCCTGAGATTCCTCCCCCTCACCTTAAGGACTAGAGAAGAGAGGCCAACTCCAAAAATCAAGAAGCCCTACCAACAGGGATGTTCCCCTTCTGTGTAGCACCAGGAATTTCTCCCTTCCCTTTCCTGTGCTCCTCTCCCAATGCACTCAAAATCTGCTACATAATACCTGGAAACCTTCCACAGCTGGAGACAGTTCCTGTACTTTTGTTGGTTTTGTAGAAGAGGGCATTTCAGCATGGGTTGCCTGTTATCTGGTTGTGTAACAAGCATTATCTATTAAAATTCCCTCTTCTGTTGCTGTTATGTGCCTTCAAGTTATTTCCAACATTAGGCGATCCAAAGGCCTTGAACCTATCAAAGGGTTTTCTCGTCAAGAAGTTAATAAAGGTGTAAGAGACCTCTCCAGTTTTCAGTCTGGCAACCCTATCATAGCACACTGTCAGGCAGCACAGAGGAAAGAAAAGAAAGTCCCATCATGCTAATGGGTGGCTGCTAGCAGGACATTGGATTTAAGCTACAATTGATGCATGCTCATATTGCCAGGATAATATAAATATTCTACATGTTGCTGAGCATGTTTTTCATGCAGACGATCCCAGATAGTTTCAGTCCTCAGTATGTCCTGTTAAAAATAATATGTGGTACCAAAGTTAGGGGAAATAGTTCCAGCCACAGTTTCTGGTTGATAAGATTTAATTGGAGCCTGCTTAACTGTAACAGATTCAAAAAGAAATGTAAATTACTACAAATTCATCTCCTCAGAATTCTACACCCAGAGTGCAATGTCTATGCTGTGATTCTACTTTTAGCTTGAGTAAAGAAATATTACTTACCTACTCCTCCTTGTTGTGTGAGTTGCGTGCCTTCAAGTTCTTTCCGACTTATAGTGACCCTAAGGTGACACTATAATGGGATTTTCTTGGCAAGATTTTGTTCAGAGGAAGTTTCCCATTGCCATTCCCTGAGCCTGAGAGAGTGTGATTTGCTGAAGATCACCCAGTATATTTCATGGTCAAGAGCGGAATTGAACCCTGGCCTCCAGAGTCACAGTCCAACATTCAAAGCACTACACCACACTACTCTTCCTTACACAGATTTTAATATTTTTGGCCTCTTTCCATTTTCTTTACTGAGTAAACAACCCTATAGAGCTGAGAGTCTTCTTCAGCTTGCAGGAACCAGTGGTGAATTAAAACAAAAAGAAAAGGAGGGAACCACACAAATGTGAAAGAGACATTATTCTGATGTGCAGCTGGACACATTTTGTGCAGTATGAAAATAAAATGTGCAGCAAGAAACAGCTTTTTAAGCAAATGGTAAGATGGGGTTGGCAACAAGGGTATTTTCAAAAACAAATAGAGGAGAAAAAAGATAAAGAAACAGATGGTTAAAATAATTACTACAACACCCAATACCCATAAAATAGCAATATCCTTATTGGGTCAACCAAAAATGCACCAAATACATCATACTAATTTTTGAAGCTCCATTAACTTCTTCATCAGACAAAGGTGCTAAAATCATACTGGAAAATAAAAAACCGAACAGTGATGAAGAAAGTGGAAGAAAGAGAATTGCCGGTCGGGTGGAGAGACAACATCTGGAGAGAAGAAAAAAAGAAGATACAAAAAAGTCAAGAAGCGGGCAAAGAAAAGGAGAGTGCCAAGGCATGAAGGCATCAGTGTAGGCAGAAGGAAGGCAAAAAGAGAGCATTTTCTCCAGTAACAATTCTGCCAACTCTCAAATGAATCTTTGCTTCAACTCCCCCCCCCCCCTGTTGTCCAGCTTTGCAAAGAATAAGACATTGAAAATAGCTTACATTGCTCTCATTCCTTTGGTAACGCTTCCTGCCCAGGGTGACCAGACCTCCTCCTTTTCCTGGAAATGCCTTATATTTCAACCTTCTGTCATTTTAACCTTTTATCTGGGGGGCATTCCAAAATGTCCTACATTTTGAGCATGACTAAGAAGCTCATTGAGAAACACCACCTGCTATCCTCCTTCAAGGCATTGCCTATCCTTGCTGCAAATATGTGGTTAGGATGGATCCTTCTAAAGTTTTTTCCCCCCCTAAGAGCAGCAGCAGACAAAACATGCTCCTAGAGCTCAGGGCACATTTGTTATGAATTTATATTTCTATTGTTGCTTTTATGAATTTATTTTCTATTGTTTTTAGCTTTTATTTTGTATTGTCCTACATCTTTCTTGAATATCCTATATTTTGCTGTGACTTGTCCTCCTTTGTGGTTAGGACATCTGGTCATCCTGTTCCTCTTCCTTTTCTTTGGATGCTTAAGCTACATTTCTTAAATATTCAGCTGAAGTTCTAAATTACTACAATGCTAGAAATTTGGGGATTTGAAGGAAATTTCCTTTTTTCTGGGGGGCAGAATTCATATATGTAGGGCATTGCTCTAATTCCTCCCCTGGTACACCCAAGCATGAAGGGATGTAGAAAAGAGAATGAAGACCGCAAGAGAAATGATCCCATTCATCAGAAGAATAAATTGGCCTGATCTACACTGTACTCCTAAACCCAATGTTTTAGGCCCTATTCAGAGTTGGTTTTTTTAGCGTGACTGTCTGAATAATCTCACTTAAGCATTGTGGGTTTGTTGTTCACACAATCGGAACTGTATCTCCGCAAGGTCTGTTGCTCACACAGCAAATAAAGATGGAGTCGATGATGCGGATATATTTGTAGCACATTCAAGGCATGCAGAGTTTTATCCCCATTTATCTCGGGTCTGTTCGAATTGGTTATGTGAATCTTTTAGGAAAACTTGGGGAAAACCCTGAGATTGATTATGCCAGGTTAAATGGGGTTTTTGGCAGGTCCTCCCAAATTGAATTGGATGTAAACAACAAAAATTCAACCCAGATTCTACCAGGATTATTTTCACCATCTGAATAGCCCCTTAGAAGAAAGTGCCATTCAGTTCCAACAAGTGAATTCCAAGTACTTACTTTTGAATAAGCTCTGTGGAACTCAGTAGGGCTTACTTCTGAATAGATGTGTAAAGGATTGCAGTGCAAGGCAACTGCAGCCTCAGATTAACCAATAAAATGATTAAGGAGATTATTGCACAGTTCTTAAATAGTGGGATAGAAGCAGAATTGAAACTGTAATCTACGGATCTTATCGCATCATATCATGGCTAGGCAGTAGGTATCCTGTAATCAGTCTGTGCTTCTGCTGCTGCTTTTAATGAATGCAAAAATCCCATGAATAGCTGTCAGTCCTGCAGTCAACCTGTTATTGAAGTATGTTATCGAAGTATATTCAGGGGTAATTCAGAGAGAAGTGGATTTAAACTGGCTTCAGTGCACTCCTCCCCATTCCCAGTGAAAGCAAAGCTTCTTACTGCTGAGGAGGCAATCTGTTTTGGGCAGAAGAAAGGGGATATAAAGGGGTTTCACTGAGCACACCCTCCATTCTCAATGAAAGCAAGACTTCTTAGTACTGAGGAGGCAACCATTTCATTTGAGGCAGGAAAAATGGGATTTAACGGGTGTCACTGTATGCACACCCACACACACCCTTTTCTCAATGAAAGCAAAACTTAAATCTCCGATAGCTGATGAGTAAAAGGAGTGGTAGTGCGATGAGATGCATCAGCAACCTGTTATCAATTCACAATTGTGTGGTAGTGTGATAAGAATTATTGTTGTTTGGGATGTTTAAAAAGCCACAACAGCATCGTGAGGGAAGCTTCATGCAATAATATCCATAATCAAACACCTAGGTTTTACACAGAGATAATGTAATGCAGCATTATAGCTAGAGAACTAGTTAAAAGGGAGAGGGAAATAAGGAGCACTAGGAACAGGAAAATTTGGGAAGAGGCCTATTGAAATGCCAAGTGTTTACTGGTGGCTACATAGCAGTCAAATGTAAAAGAAAAGAGAGACACTGAACCTGCACTCCTCAGTTCTTAATCCCGCTGGCCTGTTCAGTTCAACCTTCTGCTTGCATCTCTTTCAGCCTTGGCATTATGTTTGTAGGGTGTAGCCAACACCAAAGAATCTGTAAGGAAGGTTGTCGAATGTTTATTTTTGTGGGCATTTTTCAGGAGGGTGGGGAGGGCAGAACTGTTGTTCTCAAAGGTACAATTGAAAGTTATTAAAATGTTGCCTAAAAACAGTCACGGAGCCCCCAGAGAAGGAGAACTCAGACCAAACAACCAAGGGCAAACTACACATTGCACAACTGAATGTAGCTAAGTCCCAAAGGTTTAGGTTCTTTCAAAAGTGCCCATGGGGTGGCACGAAGGAAAGCTTTAATGAGGCAAGAAACAGGAGCAAAGCTATGGAACACTTTCTAAATATTGCAAATGTCTGTGTGTGTGAGAGAATAGTTACTAATACCACCCTTCAAACTAGAAGAACATTGAAGCAAACTTCAAATATTGCCAGAAGAAAGTGATATGTAGAAACATTCCCAACTATATTTGTTTTGGAGAGATGGTGCGGTATAGTAAGAGATTATCACACTGCCTTTCCTCCTAGCTTCGGCACGGGCTTTGCCCAGGGATTTCCTGTTCTTTCACAAAGTGTCAGAGAAGTACGGATTAGGTAAGGGATGCCAAGATCAGTATGGGATACCTCCAGACTGGACACAGAGGCATGTGATAACAACTGTTTTTAAAATGTTTTTTAAAGTTTCAGCCTGCACCAAGGCTGGGAGGAAAGGCAGTGTGATAATCTCTGTAGTTAGAGCGCTGGACCTACCTTAGGGAAATCTTGATTTACATAAAGCCAGTAACCCTGTGGACATGGCACAGATGTTAGTATTTTGCCGTTCAGAATATTAAAATGGTTGGTGACTTTCTTGGGAATCCCCGAAGAAGAGAAATCAACATTTATTAAAAGAGGTATATTGAGTACATTGAGCAATGGACTCTTGGCAGCTCTGATGCTACTGGTGCAGAGAATCTGATCCTGATTTGCGTTCATACCTAAAAGGATCTACCCATAGCTCTGAACTGTATTATCATAGTAGATTTGGCACCTTGGGTAGCTTCTTTAAAATTTGGACTAAATAGTAATAGCATGTACATTTCTATACCACTTATCAGTGAACTCAGCACTCCCTAACAGGTTTACAATTTGTAAGCCAATTGCATCCAGGAAGCTGGGTACTCATTTTAGTGACCTACGGAAGGATGCAAGACTGAGTGGATCCTGGAGCCCTGCCTGGGATCGAATTCACAAGCTTGTGGCTGTGAGTGGCTGTGAGTGGCTGCAGTAGTGGCATTTAACCACTGCGTCACCAGAGCTCCGTCAGTGTGATTCATCACTCCAGTTTAACTGGAACCACCAGCTACCAATATAATTGAGGGAGAAAAGGTAAAAGAAATCCTCATTCCAACTAAGATGAAGATACAAGGAGCCTCTCAGGGGGTGAAGAAATAGTGTGAAGAGAGAGGAGAAGGAGAAGGTGACCTCAGCAACCCTGAGATATATCAATCTCTGGTCAAAAAGAAGCTCAACATAGGATAGAGCTGACAAGGGCTGTATTCACAATGCAGAAATAATCCAGGTTGACACCACTTTAACTGCTATGGCTCAATGCTGTGGAATTCTGGGAATTAAATTTTACATAAGCGGCAACATAATTAGTATTTAAGGTTCCACGGAGTCTGATGTTTGGATGTAGAAATATTATGCATTTTTATTAGAAGTCCAGAAAAAAAATCATTCCATTTTATGAGGAAAAGATACAATTGTTTCCTGGCACCCTACACATATTATAACACTAGTGAACACTCCAGATTCATGAGGACTCTCTTGACTAGTTCATCACATCTCCTTTCTAGTTTCCAGACAGCATGATATTATATTTCAGCAATTCCCTCCATTATTCATATGGTTATCTACTCACCTTTAGGCAACCTCTTGCCTTTGTCCCCCAACAAATTGGCCTTTCTATTGTTATTCAAACATGCAACCTATTCATTAATTGCTATAAAGGTTTGTTCCTACACTTCATTCCATGCATCTGATGAAGCAAATTAAAGTCTAGGAAAAATTATGCTACCAACTTCTTTCTCTCAGTTAGGACTTCTCTCAGTTGGGATAGCAGCCTGCTATCTCACTGCAGTCACGTTAGTTTAAGAAAATGGAAACATACCTGATGGAGAACGTTCATTATCTCACTTTTTTGCAATAGTACTAAGGTGCTGCTTTGGTGATCTATGGTCCCACACTCTCTTCCACACAGTCTCTATAACCCTGCCTTCTTGCCCTATGCTCTACCCAGGGTGTTCTGGGTTTTTATAATTTTTATTTTTACCACACTTTAGCAATTATGGCAATGCAATGGAACTTTTAAAGAAAAAAAAGAAAAGAAATAGGAAAGGAAAGCAAAACATCCTGCTTGGGAGTAGCAAGAGGGAGTGGGGAGAGGGGCAGAATCACCAATTGATGTTATGTGACAGCCGCCATACTGGAACTGCAGCAGAAAGGACCTATTGCAAATTTGCACAGAAGGCACCAATGGAAAAACAGTAATATTAGTACTCCACTAACAAATTACATGAAAACCAGCAGCAGGACAGGCACAATGTTGTGTGATAAGAATCAGTCAAACTAGCTTTTATAGTTTTTGTGGGTTTTTTGGGCGATGTGGCCATGTTCTAGAAGAGTTTCTTCCTGACGTTTCGCCAGCATCTGTGGCTGGCATCTTCAGAGAATGTTTGCCTGGAAAAAGTGTACACACACACACACACACACACACACACAGTGTGAGCCTGGGAATGCAGGAGTGATTTGCATGTGTCTTGTTCTGCGTTGATGGCAGGCCTCAGCCTGGGAGGCTAATGCAAACGAGGATTAATGTCTGCTAATTGGTGATCAATTATCTGCTGGGAAAGCCCCTGACTCTGAATGGTTTCCCATTTGCTGAGTCCTTATTTTGCTATTCTTCAGGACTGGTAGCCACATTTTGTTCACTATAAGGGTTTCTTCTTTCCAGTTGAAATTATCCAGATGTTTGTGAATTTCACTGGCTTCCCTGTGCATCTTGACATGGTAGTGGTTGGCATGGTCCAGAATTTCAGTGTTTTCAAACAGTATTTTATGCCCAAGATGGTTTGTGGCATGTTCTGCTACTGCTGATTTTTCTGGCTGGCCCAGTCTGCAGTGTCTCTCGTGTTCCTTGATTTTATCCTGTTGAAATTCTGTTTGGCTACCTTTGTGTGATGAAGTCCTTACTCCCAAAGGTCCAAGATTCTTTTGCATGTTTTATGAGGAACAGTTAGAGTTCTCCCACTTGCTGATACAGGAAGAAAAGAACTATCCCTGTTATTGTCACCTTCTCTCCATCCCACCTTGTTTTGCCCCTACTACTGCCTTTGTTTCCTTCTCTCCCCTTGCTTCAATAGTGTCTAGATCAAGGGAAGTAATAGTGCCACTCTATTAATCTTTGATCAGGCCCCACCTGGAGTGCTGTGTCCAGTTCTGGGCACCACAATTCAAAAGGGATGTTGAGAAACTGGAGCGTGTCCAAGGGAGAGCGACTAAAATGGTGAAGGCTCTGGAAACCATACCCTGTGAAGAACGACTTTGGGATCTGGGGATGTATAGCCTGGAGAAGAGAAGGTTAAGAGGTGACATGATAGCCCTATTTAAATATTTGAAGGGATGTCATATTGAGGAGGGAGCAAGCTTGTTTTCTGCTGCTCCAGAGAACAGAACAATGGATGCAAGTTACAGGAAATGAGATTCCATCTCAACATTAGGAAGAACTTCCTGACAGTAAGGGCTGTTCGACAGTGGAACACACTCCCTCATTGAAGAGTGGTGGAGTCTCCTTCCTTGAGGGTCTTTAAACAGAGGCTGAATGGCCATCTGCCGGGGATACTTTGATTGAGAGTTCCTGCATGGCAGGGGTTGGAGTGGATGGCACTTGTGGCCTGCAATTCCATTGGTTCTTTCCATGACTTTTTCATTAAAACTTTATATCAATTAAACATGAGTTTATGTGACTTGTCAGATCAAATGTTTAATCATTTTTCCATTCCCCTACATGCATCCCTTAAAATTTTCTTTCAGGAGATCTAAAATTGATAAGCAGTTTAATTCTATTTCAGTGTTCATTTTTTGTATGTTCAGTGTTCAACTTTTGTATGGTTTTAACTACATTGTACTTATTTTACAATCTAAGCTGTCTTGTGTCCCAGTTTTTATGGGGAAAGACAAGGTATAAAGACAAGGTATAAATACTCAAGGAGCCCTGGTGGCGCAGTAAATGCCTGTACTGCAGCCACTCACTCAAAACCATATGGTTGCGAGTTCAATACCAGCAATAAGTCTCAAGCTCGACTCAGGCTTGCATCCATCCAAGGTCGCTAATATTGAGTACCCAGATTGCTGGGGGCAATGAGCTTACACTTTGTACTTGCTATTGCTATAAATACAGTTAGCAATAACATGAACAATAATAATTTGAAAAATTACAAAACATGACTGACCCTCTGACTAAAACTGGGAACCCATTGGACTTAGTTCCTCTTCACTGCTCTTCCTAGAGCTCTGTGTACTTCTTTGTTCCTCAAAGTATAAATGAGTGGATTCAGCATGGTAGTTATAAATGTATAGAAGAGAGCCATCATCTTGCCTTGATCACGGGAGTTTTTGGAACTGGGATGACTATAACTGGAAATGGCTGTGCCATAGAAAAGTGACACCACAATCAAGTGGGAGGCACAAGTGTTGAAGGCTTTACGCCTGCCTGCAGTTGAACTGATTCTTAACACAGCAATTGCAATATAGATGTAAGAGACTATGATTAGGCCCAGGGGCACAAGAAGAAACAACACAGTGGCAAGAAAGAGTGCGGTTTCATTGACTGTAGTGTCAACACAAGCCAGTTTAATTAAGGCTGGCACCTCACAGAAAAAATGGTCTATCTGGTTCCGTCCACACCGTGGGAGTCTAAGAGTCAGCACTGTTTGCACAAGTGAGTTGCTGAAGCCACTCACCCAGGAGAAGGCAGCCATTTTGAAACATACAGAGTGGCTCATGATGGCAGTGTAATGCAACGGATGACAGACTGCAGCATAGCGGTCATAAGCCATGACAGCCAGAAGAATACACTCTGTAGAGCCCAAGGCAAGAGAAATGTACAACTCAGCTGCACAGCCATTGTAGGTGATGGTCTTGCTTCTTCTCCAGAAGTTCAGCAGCATGTGGGGGCCAAGGCTGGTGGTGTAACAGAGGTCAAGGAAGGAGAGGTTGCTGAGGAAGAAATACATGGGAGTGTGTAGGCGGGGGTCAGTATATGACACCACAATGATAGCTGTATTGCCCAGAAGAGACATCATGTAACAGACCAAGATAATTGTAAAGAGGAGCATTTCCAACTGGGGGCGGTCAGCCACTCCCAGTAAGATGAATTCTTGGTCACTTTGGTTATCTCCTCCCCATGATGCTTCCTTGCACACCATCTGTAAAATAAAGGAAAATAATGAATAACAGATGATCTACAGGAGAGGGAAACTGGCTTAAAAGCTGACATGGAAACAGTAACCACTTTTTTTGAAAGACTGTGATTTCTCCAGAAATGATTTCTCTCTTTCACACTATTTTCCATCTCTCTCTCCCACCAGATTGTTAAGCTTTTTAATATGGGTGTCTGAAACTGAACTATGTAAGTTAAAAAAAAAAGAGTTTCAGATAAATATACCAAACAAAAAAGGAGAGGGAATAGCATTATATGTCAAGAAAGTTTACACCTGTGAAAAGATCCAGGACTTAAATCATGGAAGCCACACTGAGAATAATCTGGATACAAATTTCTTTAAAAAGCCCTGGTGGCGCAGTGGTTAAACGCCACTACTGAAGCCCCTCACAGCCACAAGATTGTGAGTTCAATCCCAGGCAGGGCTCCAGGGTCCACTCAGCCTTGCATCCTTCTGTAGGTCCCTAAAATGAGTACCCTGCTTGTTGGTGGCAATTAGCTTACACATTGTAAACCACTTGGAGAGTGCTTAAGTGCACTGATAAGCAACATAGAAATGTATTTGCTATTGCTATTGCTATAAATTAAGCGGGAGAGAAAGAACAGAGATGGCATTGTTGGGGTCTAGTACAGTTGGCTCTTCTTATACATGGATTTTTATACACGGATTCAAGCATCCATGGTTTGAAAATGTTCAAAAAAAGTATAAATTTCAAATATCAAACCTTGATTTTCCATTTTTAATAAGGAGCAGTTACAAATCACTAGGTGAAAAATTCATAACTGAAATATAGAATTTCAGCCGTCATCAAGAATGAGTCAGTCACAATGGCCACCGTCATCTAGTTCCTTCTACAGAAAGAGATTTTCCCTGATGATAATCATGTATCTGAATCTGCTGCCAGGGGAAAAAAAAGGGAAAGTAACTTTTACAGTAACTTGAATATAATTATTGTCAGGTGTAAATATTGGTCTAAATCCAACTGTTACTCCAACTAGAGTAGACTCATTTGACTCAATGGGAACTTGGTAAGGAAACATGTATATAATTTCCACTGATTCAATAGCTCTCTAGTTGGAAGTATAAACTGGATTTTTTTAAACTACTGTACACTAAAAAAAATTCATTGTTATATCATTTCCTCACATTCTATTTAATTTTAAATAATCAACATCTGACATTGGACATTAACAAAAATTTAAAAATAACATTTAACATGGACAAATAATTCACACCTCATTCATTTCTTCCTGCCTAGAAATTTTTGGCTTTTTTTCACCATGATACTATGCCATTGTTTAACAACTGGAAGTAACAATGGGATTTAAGCCATTAAAAATACGGGGTGAAAATTTGAGGAAGGAACCATTTAAGATATGCAAATGACACCATACTATTAGCAGAAAATAGGAAAGACTTGGAATAATTACTGAAGTCAAGGAAGAAAGTGCAAAGGCAGATCTACAGCCGAACCTTAAAAAAGAAAAGTAATGATCACAGATTTATGTAACTTTAAAGCAGATGATGAAGACATTGAAATAGTTCAGGATTTTCTGTACCTTGGCTCAATCATTAATCAGAATGGAGACTACAGTCAAGATAAGAGAAAAAGGCCAGGCCTTGGTAAGTCAACTATGAAAGAATTCAGTGAGATCCTGAAGTGCAAAGATTATTTAATACTAAAGTTATGATTGTTTATGCCATTGTATTTCCCCTTTCTATGCATGTTTGTGAAAGCTGAACAGTGAAGAAAGCTGATAGGTAGAAAATTAACTCATTTGAAATTTGAGGGAAAGTGAAGAAAGCTGCCTGATCGAAAGAAAATTAGCTCATTTGAAATGTGGTGCTGGAGAAGAGTCCTACAGATACCACAGACTCCTAAAAAGACAATTAATTGGATCCTAGAGCAAATCCAACCTGACCTCTCCCTAGAATCCATGATGACTAAAATTAGACTGTCATACTTTAACCATATTGGAAGATATGTCTCACTAGAAAAGACAATCTTACTTGGTAAGGCAGAAGGCAGTAATAAAAGAGGAAGACCACATTCCAGATGGATGGACTCAATCAAGGAAGCTATGGCCCTGAGTCTGCAAGACTTGAGCAGGCTTGCAGACTCAGCAGGCTGATTGATGAAAGACTTGGAGGTTTCTCATTCATAGGGTCACCATTAGTTGGAGTTGGTTTGACAGCAGTTAACAACAACAAAAATTTGTGAATGAAAAAGAAACTAGGACTCAATGTGCAGAAGAACTTCAGGAGTATTATACACTATGAGTGAATCCAGGATAATTTCTTGTCTTTTCAGATGCGGTTTTAGAGTCAGTCCACAAAATCTTAATATGCCGTATTCAGTGTCATGTGCAGATTTTAAAAAAAGTATTATTTTTATGTTTCTTTCCCTCCTCCACAAATTGACAGAATGAATTATGTTGTTGCAAAGTGCTGTGAGATTCATGAGATGGCTTCAAAGGAGATTTCTGTTTCTGTATCTTTTAACACTTCAAGAAATCATATAGGTTTAAGGTTTAAGAAGGAAAACTGGAGAGGGCTCCTATACCATTAATGGCTGTGTTAGAGAGGGGATTTCATTTCAGCAGGTGTTGCTTGACATGCAACCAACTAACCAGCAACACCAGTTGAAGTCCTCTTCTGCCCAGTTATTAAACGTACTGGAGCCCTCTCCAGTTTTCCTTCTGACAACCTACTTAATTTTTCATAAGCAATGAGGACTGGCATAATCAGATTTGCAAAGGAGGACAGGCCCAAGGCTTTAGGCAGAATGATACAATTTCCTCAGGGAGCAGATGCTGTGACTGGGGCAAGAGACTGTGAACTGGAGGGCAGACAGAGCTTCTGACACCAGTGTTTAAGTAAAATTAAACTGACAATTGGTCAAAAAGGACGTGAGTGACATCTTGTCATTGGTATCAAGTGGCAGCATATCTTGGGATGATCTTCCAACACGCTGTTCACAATCATAAAATCTTAGACAAAGAGCTAAGAGCTCAAACACCAGGTTCTTTCCAAACTATCAAGTAACAAAAGGAGAGCAAAGTTGCAACACGAAGGCAAAGTGTGGCCTTAGGACCTGCACCTCATATCACATACAAGTTGATAGGGGACCCTTTCACAGTACACAACTACAGCATTATAGCACTAGTTTAGGGAGGAAAGGGACAGAAACTAAAGAAAATATTAAAATCCAATATATAATCTGCACTCCATCAGTTTTTAAAAACTGGCTTTTGCTGCTAATCCGAATTGAAAGAGATACCTAAGGAGACAAGTTGAAACTAAATGGATCAGTGGATGGAGTAGTTCCCTTTGGAGAAAATATGTAAGATATGGGTTTTTAAAGAAAATATTACTATACATGGGATCCACTGGATAACTCTGAATCAGTCCCTGTCTCCACTTGACCAACTTCACAGCATTGTTAAAAGGATAAAGAGGGAAGCAGAAGAGACAAATATATTGCCTTGAAGTCATTTTATGAAAGTCAGGATAGGAATATAACTAGTAATAAACATATACCTGAATATAAAAAACAATGCAGTGTTCATAACAGAACTAGAATTGGTTATAGGAACAATTTTTTCCACTTCCCACCTCTCTGTTACAAATGTATCCCCCCATCCACTTTCTCTGTAAGCGTTCGAAAACTGAGAAAGACTATGAGTTGGGGAGGAAGGATTAAAATAAGCAAATTACTCACCTCTCTATCAAGACATATGCTGCTTCCCATGAAATGGAATATAAGGATTAAACTTTTAATAGCTATACTCCATTTCATGCATGTTCAGTCTCCAGTATGGCATTGCTTTTCTGTGTATTATGTTCACTGGTCTCTTCTCTGCCTTTTGTAAAGCAATTTTGTGTCTTCCAATTATTAGAGCTGGATCATGGTTTGTTGGCTGCACTTGTCACAGAAGGCGCTGCATTCTTGTTTGGCCAGGATTCTGTATTGCAGAAGCAAGTGCTCACCCCTCAAGTATGTCAAGATAGACCTCTATGATTCGGAGGCTGCAATGAGGGAGATATCAAGAGAAGGAGGGCTTCAGTGGAAATTGGCTAGAAAGGAGACTGGTAAGGAGAGCCTTGCAAGAAAAAAGGCAAGAATTTGTCCATAGAGAGCAAGCACGAGGAAGAGAGAGGAAAAATCAAACAGAAAGGTGGAAGGAGGAAAACAAAAAGATGGGAAAGGGAGTAATGTGAGAAAGGGAGGATAAACTAGAAAATGCAGCAGAAGAAGAAATGGTCAGATGGACAGAGAGACAGAGAAGAGGGACAGAATAACTAGTTTTGTTCCCACAGAACCCAGGCTCTTCCAGATGGGGCAAATTTGTGGAGATGTTGCTGTATTTGTTGCTGTAGTTGTCAGGATTTTTAAAAATATCTAATGTTTCTGATGTCCTAGACTACTTTGGACCAATTCCTAGCACAGCTTGCAACCTCCCCCCCCCCCCCATCTTTGAGAATTTCTTCTTAATTCGGAAGACATTGGAAGAATACGTTCCTTTTGTTTTGTGGACAACGGCGGTTTTTATGGGTGTTTTCCTGAAGAAGGAAGGAGCTGCAACTGTTGTCTCTCTAGCATTAATTAAAAGTAGCAAAAAAGTTGTCTGGAAAACTGCCACAGAGCCTCAGGGAACCAGGACGCCAATAGAATGATTAGTGCCAAGCTACATGTTACACAGACAACAGTACTGTATAATGAAAGCCAATTAGTACTTGGCTTAAAACAGGAACTCTAAAGAATGGATTGAAGGTGTTGCACTGTTTTAATCAAACTGTTATTAGCACTTTAATTTTTTAAAACTTTAAAACTTTTAACTTTTTAAGATAAAACAAGATTCTGCTCATAAATGAGGAAGAACAGACAAGCCAGGAGTAGTTGCTGCAGTTTGCTTTTGCCTGAGTTTACTGGGAAGTGCAAGATTCTGTCTTTCCCCTCCTGCTGAGTTGAGTGCAAATAACATTTAATTATTTCAGTTGCAGCAAAATGAGTTTAAAATGCAACTGTAGTTTCCACTCAACTCATTGGGAGGGACAGAAGGGATGGAATCACACCTTTCCCAGAAAACTCAAGCAAAAGCAAACTGCTGCAGCCACTCCTAGTTGTGTTTTTCTCCTTTGCCATCTTGACCACATGTTTGATGTTGCTCCACCATGTCCCAGATTTCTTATTTTAAACATTGGAGGCTATTTGTGTCCATGATAATATGTGCCAGGAAAACCTACAACTGTTAACTTTGCCCTGCTATCGATTGCCTGGACAGGGTGGTGGGATAAATATTATTATTATTATTAATTTAGATCCCACCTTTCTCCCAATAATCATGGGACTCAAGACAGCAGACATTTTAAGCTGTTGTTGTTGTTTCAAATGCAATGCTAACTTAGAAAACCTCGTTGAGCCCAACAAAATATTGCCTATATTTCTAGTACTGTAGTTGTGTAGAAGAGGAGCCATTATAGAGCACAGAGCTCTATGTGGTGCAGGGATTTGAGTGTTAAGACTAAAACTCAGGAGACCAGGGTTTGAATCCTGGCTTTGCCATGCAAACCCAGTGGGTAACCTTGGGCAAGTTACACTCTCAGCCTCAGAGGAAGGCCATGGCAATGGCATATCCCCTCTGAGCAAATCTTGCCAAGAAAACCCCACGATAGGGTTGCCTTAGAGTCGTTATAAATCATTAATGGCGAGAAGGCCCACAGCAACAAACAAATAGCAAGGCTATGGATGCATCCACAGTCCAATGGTTTCCAAACCTTGGCCCTCCAGATGTTTTGGACTTCAGCTCTCATAATTCCTGACTGCTGGCCAAGCTGGTTTGGGAACGGTTGACACTAGAAATGGTGCATGTGCCCCAAAGCAGCTTCCCCAAAGAAAAGTGTGTGTAGGTTTTTGTGGGTTTTTCAGGCTATGTGGCCATGTTCTAGAAGAGTTTACTCCTGATGTTTCGCCAGCATCTGTGGCTGACATCTTCAGAAGAGAGTGCTGGCAAGTGAGTAGGGTATACAGTGGTACCTCGGGTTACGAAATTAATTCGTTCCGCGGCTAATTTCGTAACCCGAAAAACCTTCGTAACCCGAATTGCCATAGGCGCTAATGGAAAAAAAGCCGCGGCTCTGCCGCGGCTCCATTTAAAACAGCGCCAGGGTTTTTTCGTAACCTGAAAAAACCTTCGTAACCCGAAACAATAAATCCCTATGGGATTTATTCGTATCCCGAAAAATTCGTAACCTGGGTAATTCGTATCCCGAGGTACCACTGTATATATACTGTGTGACCCTGGGTAGGGAGGAATGATTTCCATGCTAATCTGTATATTGTTGATGGCCAGGCCTCTGGGTGGGAGGCTATGCAAAGATGATTAGAGTCTGCTATACGTTTGTGAGAGAGATTATATTAAGATACACTCATATCCCTCCATATTTGCAACTTTGATATTTGCAGCTTTGATTATTCATGGATTTGATTAACATGTTCTGTCTAGGAATATCTAGGTCCTCCAGTGCAACTCTATGGTCAACTTTAACTACATGTTGCACTGGCGCTTTATAGACCGTCCAAAATGGGCGGTCTGCTGCTGCCGCCATTTGCACCACGGAGGAGCCCCAGGGTACAAACCGCGCGGCTCCTCCGCGCTGCAAAAAGAAGCTCCAAAATGGTGTTCTCTTTGCAGTGCAGTTATGACACCACGAGGCGCCAATGGCACACTCGCAGTGTCATTGGCGCCGCGCTACGTGAGGACGCAATGCGCCTGCTACGTCAAGATGGCAGTGCCCTTGTGGAACGGGCGCTGCCATTTTGTGTGTGCTCCGTGCGTATTAGGGTTAGGGGCGTCAGGAAGTGACGCCCCTTTCTAACCCTAGTACGCGCAGAGCGCATACTTTACACCCGTATGTAACGGGCCACTGAAAGACCTAGAGATTCCTGGAGAGAATACTCTTCCAGGCATTTGTAGTTCCTCCAGTGCAGTCCTATGGTCAGTGTCTAGTTTGTCGGACGTTGACCACAGAGTTGCATGGAGGACCTAGAGATTCCTAGAGAGGTGTCCTCTCAGGTAAAAACATGTTTTTGCAGTTTTTCCATATTCGCGGGGGTCTCGTGCCCCTAACCCTAGGGAATATGGAGGGACGAGTGTAATTATGCATGTGAAAACTAGTGTGAGGTAGTGATTTGAGCACTGGGCTGCAACTCTGGAGACCTGGGTTCAAATCCTGACTTGGCCATGGGAAACCACTGGGTGGCCTTGGGCAAAGCCACACTCTCTTAGCCTCAGAGGAAGGCAAATGGCAAACCCCCCTCTGAACAAATCTGGCCAAGAAAACTCATTCACAGGGTTGCTTGGGGGTCACCATAAGTCAGGACAGACTTGAAGGCACACAAGAGCAATAGAAGAGGAACTTCCAATGCTGGGACTCCGCCCTTTGACACAGTTTTTAAAAGGTACAAAAGTGGGGGCCCTCCATTTTGCTTGAATTGACTCTTTTAAAACAACCCGGAAGTCCAGGAGTGGAGACAGTCTCTCCTTTTCTCTACTGCTCTCGGAGGCCTGCCGCTCTGTGCCTCTGAGCTTGTCTCTCCCGGAAGTGGGTTTCTTCTGCGCAGAAGCCACGTGGGTCCCTTGGCCAGAGTCAAGGACTCAAGGTAGGGCTTTGCCTTTAGTTTCAAAGGAGAGGGCCATTGGCACCATTTGGCTGCTCAGGACTTGGGCATATTTATTCCATTCTATATTTTGCCCTCTTGGGAAAAATAAAAGTGGGTGCAGTGGTCTGTGGCTTTGGGCTAGACTGGGCTGCATCTACACGGGTGAAATAAGCCCCCTGCTATGGAATCCTGGGATTTGTAGTTTGTTGGGGGGCACCAGAGCTCTCTTGACAGAGATTCTAAATATATAATATATTCTAAATATAAAACATCTAAATATCTCTCTAAATGGTCTAAATGTAAAATATTTAAGTCTCTCCCTAAGTATTCTAAATATAAAATATTTCTCTAAATGTTCTAAACATGAAATATCTAAATAGCTCTCTAAATCTTTTTAAATATTTAAATATCTCTCTAAATATTAAATATCTAGATATCTCCCTAAATGTTCTGAATATAAAATATCTAACTTAGCGCTCTAAATGTTCAAAATGTTAAATATATAAATATCGCTCTAAATATTGAATATCTGAATAGCTCTCTAAATGTTCTAAATATTAAATATCTCTCTAAATGTTCAAAAATATTAAATACTTAAATGTCTCTTTAAATAATAAATATCTAAATATTTCCCTAAATGTTCTGAATATAAAATATCTAAATATATCTCTAAATGTTCTAAATATAAAATATTTCTCAAAATATTAAATATCTAAATCTCTCTCTAAATGTTCTAAATATTAAATATTTAAATATTTTTCTGAATATAAAATATCTAACTCTCTAAATCTTCTAAAAATAGAATATCTAAATATCTCTCTAAATGTTCGAAATATAATATATCTAAATATCTTGCTAAATATTCTAAATATAAAACATCTAAGTATCTCTCAAAATGTGTTAAATGTAAAATATTTAAATCTTGCAAGTATTCTCCCAGTGACAGCTTGATGTAGGCTGCATCCACACTTTAGAAATAATCTAGTTTGACACCGCTTTAACTGCCATGTCCCCCTGCAATAGAAGGGCAGTTTATTGGGGCACCCTCTTTAACTGCTGTTAAAGCAGTGTCACATCGGATTACTTAACCAATGTGAATGCAGTCGAGGAAAATGGGAGGCCAGGGTTTGAATTGTGGCCCAGCCATGAAAACCACATTTGTTGGGCAAGTCATACTCTCTCAGCCTCGGAGGAAAGCCATGGCAAAACCCCTCTGAACGAATCCTGCCAAGAAAACCCCAATATAGGTTTGCCTTAAGGTCACCATAACTTGGTGGAATGACTTGAAGCCACACAATAAACACCAACAAGCATTCTGGTGATTGAACTGTATTAAAAATATACTTTAAAACTTTGAGGTTCTTCCTCACACCAACAAAGGGAAAATGGCATTTCCCAGAAAGATGAAAATTATGTCCCTTGTCTTAAATTTTCAAAGGGCAAGAGACATGATTTACATCTTTCTGCATCCTATTACTTTCTATCTGAGAGCCACACCTGTATGCTTCATAATTTGAGACTTTAATATCTGAAGGAATGGGTTTATCAGCCTGAAAGCTTATGCTAAAATATTAAAACAGTTAGTGTTAAAGATGCTGACACATTTTCCCTCCCCCTCCTTTTTATGCTCCAAGAGACTAATGCAGCTACCTTTCTGAAAACTGTGCACATAGATTACATTGATCTGTAAGAGGATAGTATCATTATCATCACTGAGGTGAGGATTTAAGTCAAAGAAGAAACTTATTCTCACCTGTTCTTGGCAATTGAGGGATTGTCCCTATTGACTTTATTCATTCCTGGAACCATAAAATTGACCTATTTGGTTCTGATTGGGACTTCTTGCAGTTGCTGTGATAGCTTCTTAGAGAAATCCCTTTTCAGTTTGATATGTCGTGTGTAGTAGTACACTTATGTAGGAAAATTAATCAGTTACCCATGGGAAAAGATCCCTCTTGACAGCAAGCCAAGGTGACACAAATGACCCCTACGCTTTTGTTCTTAAAGTTTGAGATTATTGTCGTGTGCCTTCAAATCGTTTCTGACTTACGGAAACCCTAAAGTGAACCTATCATGGGGTTTTCTGGGGCTGAGAGGATGTGACTCAGCCAAGGTCACACAGCAGGTTTCCATAGCCGAGTGGGGAATCAAGCCCCGATCTCCAGAGTGTAAGTCTCAAACCACAACACCAAGCAGACTCATTCTTAAAGTAGGTTGTGTGTAGTTTTTTTATTTAGGGTCAGCTGCTCTTATGATCATGTATCTGTGCATTTTGCCTCCCCTACAGCTTCTACTCTCCTTGGTCATTATGGAGCCAGGTAGTTCCTGCTTTGAGTCAGAACTTGATTTCTGCCCTGAATGTGGTACAGTCCTTCCACTGCCAGGTGTCCTTGACAAGGTGGCATGTTACTGTTGCGATTTCCTCATTGATGTGAAAGGTGAGGCCTTTGTTTGCCAGTTCTTCGTTTTGTGTTTATTTTTTATTTATTTAGAGTATTTACACAGCCACAGAGGCTCTCAGAGCGGTTTACAGATTGCTAATTTGACAGGTCCTTACCCTGAGGTTTACAATCTAAAAAGACATGACACAAAAGGAGAAGGGAAGGGGATCAAGTCCAGCAGATACTGTTGGTTCTTCTCTCCCTCCAAGGCCAGGTGATAGCAGTTAAGATGTGGGGAGGGGGGATTGATCTACCTCTAGGAGTTATGCTTGCCCCTTCTTCTCTCCTTCTGTGGCCAGAGTGGTAGCAGTTAAGATGGAGGGCCTTTAATGTGCTCTGGGGCTAGGCATGGTGGAGGTGTGCCTGCCTCTTCTCTCCCTCCAAGGTCAGTACTTTAGCTGTCATCCTGTACTCATCTTTAGCAGATAAGATGAACAGCACAGACAAAACTCAAATTCATGCTGTTCAACGTTATCCTGTTTGACTAAGACCCTCCCACCCCCCCAAAAATTTCAAAAAGCAAACCTTTATTTGCTTATTTTATATAAAGAACACCATTGTATTGCATCATTGTATTTAATGGGCCTTGAGCATCCATGGATTTTGGTATCTGCGGGGGGTCCTGGAACCAAACTCCAGTGGATGCCAAGGGCCCACTGTATTTATTTATTTGTTCATTTATCTCTGTCCTTGTCATCAGCTAAAAAAGCTGTCTGAGTGGCTTGCAATCAGTAAAACCCAGGCAGTCCTGATTTGTAGGCTTTCTTGGTAGAACATGACACTAAAAGAAAAAAGGAATAGGAAGGGAAAGGCAGCATATAAAGAGTTGCAGCACATAGCCAAGAGTTAAATCACCTTCCCTACTCATCCCTTCTAACAGTCCATCACCACCTACCTTCATTTTGTTTGCTTTCTTTGTTCTAATGACTATTTCCCCCTTGCTGCAGAATTTTCCTGTGATGTTTAAATATGAAGATGCGGCATATTGGCCATAACTGGGCTTGATTCTTAACAAAAGGAGAGAAAATTACAGATCTTTACTGGATCCCATTAGATTTCACATGATTAAACCCATATAAAATAAAATAAAATAAATATTCTCAGCCTCAAATACTAGGAAGAAGGGTTTAGTCTAGTCTTTCCTTGGCACACCGTATTTCTATGTGCTTCATAGAGTATCCTGTACCTGGAGGTAGAGTGCATACTAAGCATGCCATATCAAATGTAATATCTATTGTTACAGCCAAAGACCATTGCGGTAGAGTGCATACATTTCTTATATGAACAGTTATCCTTCATTTGTTTGTCATCTGCACAGAATTTGAAAAGAGAATTATTAATACATCAGTCACCTTTAACAGGATAGATTCCAGGATTACTGTGGATGAAGGAAAAGCAGTCACGGGACCATTGGTGAGTAAATGAGTAGATGAAATCAGTAGTTGCAGTGCTGATCGTTTCAAATGTCATTTACAAAGTATATAAAAATACTTAGCATTGAACAAAATTTTATGGAATTCTAATTTGTGTCTTTTAATCCGAGGCTGGAGAACCTATGGCCTTTCACATGTTGTTGGACTGTAGTTCCCATCAGCCTTATCCAATCTGGTCAGTGGTGATGGATGGTTGGAGTAGTTTTTGATTAACATGTGGAAGGCTACAAGTTTCCCATTCCTGATTTAATGCAAATGGGAAAGAAATAAGTGGGTCCAATGAATTGGGGGTGGAGTGGCATGCAGGCGGCTACTATTATTAGTATTATTTCTTTCACACCTTTTTTACAGTTAGGGCTCCAAAGCATCTTATAACAAGTTAAAAAATACATTGTCAAAAATTCATAATGTTAAAACAAAATTAAATAATTAAAAGTTTCAGGCCAGGGATGCATCCACACTGTAGAAATAATGCTGTTTGATGGTGCTTTAGCTGTTGTGGCTCCATCCTACGGAATCCTGGGATTTATAGTTTTATAAGGTCTTTAGACTTCTCTGCCAAAGAATGAAGGAGCTTCATAAAAGTACAAATCCCAGGATTCTGTAGGATGGATCCATGGTAGTTGAATTGGTGTCAAATTGCATTATTTTTATAGTATGGATGCACCACAGATTTAAATGAATATCATTAAACACACACACCAGCATGAAAATTAGAAGAATCTAGTGCATTGTTTAGATGATAGGGGCCTTAATACAGTCACTCATCAAATGCCTTTATGCTATTTAAGACTCTTTTGCAGTTCTTGGCATACAGATAGCAGGATCCTGACCTACTTCATAGGGTTGTTGTGTATGCCACCTTATTTATATCCCACCTTTCTCCCAATATATATTACCCAAGGTGCTTACAAGATAGGTAGAATGAAAGCAATTTATACTACAAAAGTTAAAAAGCAATCAAATAAGCAGTCCAGTTGTGACCACTAATTTAAAACAATTTTAAAAGCACATATACTTTAAAACATGATAATGAAAGTACAACACCCCGTTAAAAGATTCTTTTGTAAAATCTAGTTAATAACAGAAGGTTTTTCTAAGTCAAAAGATCTTGGCTTGCCAGTGGGAAGAGAGAGAGAAGAGGTCCAACCTAGCCTCCCATGGGAACAGCCACAAGAAGGCCTGCTTCTGTGTCCTCACTAAGTATGCCTGTTGAGCATCTTAAAAACTTGGGCTAACTTATGCAAGAAGATACCGACTTTAAACCTTGACCTCACTGCAGGAAAAGCAATATATCAATATTGATTGAGCCTCCCACATCTGGAATGCCCAAATCTGAAATACTCAGAGACCAAAACATTTTTCATGGGTGGCTGACATAGTGACACCTTTGCTTTCTGATGGTTCAGTGTGCACAAACTTTGTTTCATGCACAAAATTACTAAAAATATTGTATATTTGATGTATGTATAAGGTGTATATGAAACATAAAGGAATTCTGTGTTCACATTGGGTCCCATCTCCAAGATATTTCATTATGTACATACAGTGTGGCTGCTCCATACGTGGGCGTGCATACGTGGCTTCTGTTTACATGGAAGCTGCTCTGCAATGTATTGAATGGCACGCACACCTGTGTGCTGCGCCACCACAAACACAAGCCCCATTCTATTGAATGGGGCTTGAGCTTACATGGTATTTGCCTTATGCGGTGTGTGTGTGTTCGGAACGGATCCCCATGTAAGGCAGGGCTCCACTGTATATGCAAATAAAGGTACGGTGGCCCCTCCACATTCTCTGGGGTTACGGGCACAGGACCCTTGTGAAAGTGGAAAAACCACAAATAATAAAAAACCCACTATTATATAACCTGAGATAATTCCTCTCTAGGAATCTTGACTTCCTCCAGGGAAACTCTGTGCTCAACATCTGCTAAGTGTTAACCATAGAATTGCACTGGAGGACCTACAAATGCCTAGAGAAGTGTTCTCTCAAGGAACCTCTAGTCCTCTTGCACAACTTCTGGTGGACGTTGGCCAGAGAGTCACCTAGAAATTCTTAGAAAGAACACATGAAGCACAACTGTGAATAATCAGATCCGCAAAAGTCAAAGTTGCAAATGTGGAGGGATGACTGTATTCCAAAATCCAAAATACAGAACACTTCTGGTCCCAAGGATTTCAGATAAGGGATACTCAAACTTTATAACAAATACAAAGGGAAGAAGGAATATGGGATAGAAGGAATGGGGAAGGAAGGAAGGAAGGAAGGAAGGAAGGAAGGAAGGGAGTAGGGAAAGGAGAGGAGAAGGGAATGTAAGGGAAAGTAAGAAGAGTATAAAGTTAAGGAGAAAATATGCTATAGATAATAATAATAATAATATAATAATAATATTTATTTGTATACCGCCCTCTGGCAAACCAATCCGGGCGGTTAACAACAGTAAAATATAAAATATGACAATTAAAAACACTTTATCCCTCCCCCCTTAAGACAGTATTAAATAGTATAACATATTAAAATTACAATATCAAGGATAAAAACAGCAATTAAAACTAAAAACCCTGATATCCCTCTGTTGATCCTCAACCATCTCTAAGATGGGGCCACGGGAGGAATGAGGGAATCAGGGAACCTGGGAACCTGGGCCGGGATGGTTAATCTGGAAAGGCCTGCCGGAAGAGATCCGTCTTGACCGCTTTTTTAAAGCTGTCTAATGATGTTATCTGACGGATCTCATCCGGCAGGTCGTTTCCGGCAGATAAAGATTTTATAGCTCCTATAGATCAGAATATTACAGTTAAAGATTAGAGGTGTTAAGACAGGTGGATGAGTAAAGTGATGATACAAGTTTCTAGAAAGAAATTTGGTAAAATATATGTGGAAGTTTGCAGAATGAAACTGTTGCTCTTGTATCATATGTATGGCGTTTGGGTTTTTTAAAAAAATGTGTATGTTGGTTTTGTGAAGAATTAATAAAAACATATTTAAAATAAATAAATAAATAAATAAATAAAATCCAGAATACAGAACATTTCTGATCCCAAGCATTTCAATCTGTATAACAGATAACTATGTAAAGATACTGACACTCCAGCACTGTCTTGAATGAATGACTATTTCAATCCTTTCAGATTGACCGGAAGTGTCCTCAGTGTGGGCAGGAAGGCATGGTGTATCATACTCGGCAGATGAGGTCTGCAGATGAAGGGCAGACAGTCTTCTATACCTGCATCCATTGCAAGTAAGAAAACATCAGCTGTTCATTTACTGTCTCTGCTCAGACTTGATTTCCCTTCATCGTGCAGGACAAAATGTATTTGACTTGGTGGGCAGTCTGTGCTAGGAGCTAGATGCTTCTTTCCCAGTTCTGCTGGACCTCTCACTAGTTTTTCATCCTTCTGAGTCAACTACATATCCTGAGTATTGGAGGCACTGTTTTAAGATGGCTACAATCCTTCCAGATGGGTTGATCTTAGAATACAGTACATGGGGGAACCTCTACCATGGATGTCAAGCTCTTGGAAAACACTAATCCTTCATGTTTTACTATGCCTACTTGAAAGCAGGGAGAGGTTGAACATAGTTTGGTTTCATGTGTGTGTGTATGCCTTCATGGTGCCTGTAGAATTACAATTACTTCATGAATGTCATAGGGTTTTCTTAGGCAAGGAATACTCAGAGATGGTTTTCTCTGTGAAATTGTTCTATTTATGCCAGTGATCCTATGGGTTTTTTCTTCAGTGTCATAGTTCCATGGTTCACTGGCAGGAGTTATTACAGTGGTACCTCGGGATACGAAATACCCAGGTTACGAAATTTTCGGGATACGAAAAAATCCCATAAGAAATAATTGTTCCGGTTACGAATGTTTTTTCGGGTTACGAAAAAACTTTTGGTGCTTTTCGGCGCTATTTTACACGGAATCGCGGCTTTTCCCCATTAGCGCCTATGGCATTTCGGCTTACGAAGGCTTTTCGGGTTACGAAAGCGGCCGCGGAACGAATTACTTTCGTAACCCGAGGCACCACTGTATACTGATTATTCATTTTTGTGTTATTGTTTTAATTTCAGGTTCCAGGAAAAGGAAGATTCTTGATCACTTTTGACCAGATTTGAAGGGAAATGCCTCACTTCCTAGTACAACTAGAAATACTTCAGAAAGTGATCTTTTGATTGTTACTTTGCAAATATAATGCTTGCAGGTTCCGTGGAAGTATCTTCTTGGTTGAGCTGGATTATTTTTGGATGATGACTATAGTCTTCTGCAGTGGGTCACACCAGCAGCCACATGTTTCAAGTGAAAATAGAAGTTAAACAAAACGTATGACACTGTGATCGTGCTGGACATCTGGAATCTTTTCTCCTTATTCAGTTTGTGGTTTTCTTCTTTGGCCAGGGAAAGGAGGGAACAATAATGCTAAACAAATCCAGAGCTAAGGATAACATTGCTGCCTTCAGTTCCTATATTGGACTGAAAATATAAATTGTACAAATAAATATTTGCAATTTGTATTTTGCGCATGTGAGAAATCTTCAGGGGGTTTTTCTTGGCCATGCTATGACCTAATAGTCATCACATGTCAGTTTAAAGGCATTTGGAAGGAAGAAAGTGGGAGATCTGTGTGGGGTGTTTCACAGTATAGCACCCACTCACACATTCCCTTTATTGCCTCTCCCACCCATCCTTCTACAAAGTTAACTGCTCCTTCTTAGGTGCTCTTTTTACTGGGATTGTGTGCCATGAAGCTGCAGTGGCAGCTAAAGGATGGGGTGAATAAGTCTCTTTTAGGTCATTTTTAGTTCTGGGCCACAAGTTGCTGGCCTCTATGAAGAGTTGGAACTTGGCAAGTGAGTATGAAGTGGGTTGCAAAGGACCTTTCCAGTTCCCTAAGAGAATTATGTGGATAACACCCTACTCATAGCAGAAAATAACAAAGGCATCAAAGTGGAAACTGTAATCAAGAAATCAGAAGCAGACTAGAACTTGGAAAGGCAGCTATGAAGGAAATAGATAATATCCTGAAGTATAAACATAGGACTTCAGTAGCAATATAAAAATGACTCCCTCTGAGATACAAGATGTCTCAGTTCCTTGTGCGGTTGGTCACAAACCCCTTTGTAAAATATTTTACATTTTACAATGTAAAATATTTTTTAAAAAATTGGAACTACATTTAGCATGTTTTAACAAAACAGCACTTAAATTTTTTCTAATGCAAAAAGCATGGAGGCTTCTGTTGAGAAATTCAGTGTTCTCTGCCTAACAAATGAGGTTGTGATCTCACAAGGGACTAAGACATCTTGGATCTCAGAGGAAGTGCCTTTTTGTATTGCTAAAAGAATTCACATTTTATTTCCTGGACTCTGGCATTCTTTGTTCCCAGTGCCACATGGCCAGAAAGAGAGGCCTGCTTGCATAGATATCCTTCCACACCATCTCAACACAACAAAATATAACATCTTGAGAAAATGCAGGCCTGTGGCTAATATTGCCATATTTTTAATTCTTTCCCTCCTGTATGATTTTTAACACCTTTGATGAAGCCAGTGGAGCTTTGTGCATTTTGGTTTACTGAATAAATGTGTCACTGTTTTGTGGTCACAAAGATGAAGATTCCCTTCCAGCCACCATTGCATGTGCACTCCCAGCTAAGTGGTTGTGTTACACATCTACTCTGAGTTAGAAGGTGAAAAGATATCCCTCTGTCTGGCAGAATATAATCAGTATCTTTTGGAGAAACCTTGATTGTGTGCCTTTTCAGTTTCACTTCTGCCTTTGATATGAATGCAGAACAGTCCATATGACAGTCCAACTGTCTCAGAGCCTTGAAATCTTCCACAGACAACCACAGGATTGAAAACAGTGAATGTTACTTCATGTTCTGTTCTACAAACAATCCAGCCTAGTTAGTTTGACTTAAGGTGGTCAGTTATTTATTTGTGGATTTTATAGAATCATACAGTGGAAGAGACCACAAGGGCCACCCAGTCCAACCCCATGCCATGCAGTAACTCAATCAAAGGATACCCGATGGATGGCTATCCAGCCTCTGTTTAAAGACTTCCAAGGATGGAGACCACTACACTCGGAGGGAGTGGGTTCCACTGTCAAACAGCCCTTACTGTCAGGGAATTCCTCCTAATGTTGAGGTGGAACCTCTTTTCTGGAGCTGGCATCCATTGCTCTGGGTCCTAGTCTCTGGAGCAGCAGAAAACAAGCTTGCTCCCCCAACATAACATCCCTTCAGATATTTAAACAGGGCTATCATATCACAACTTAACTTTTTCTCCAGGCTAAACATCTCCAGCTCCCTAAGTCATTCCTCATAGGGCATCGTTTCCAGACCCTTCAACATTTTACATGTTGACTCATTGCTGTTACAGTATTTGGGGTGGTGGCACACTTTCCAGATTCAAGGTATCTTTCATTTGAAATGGAACTGAGAAAAGAATTTGAGAAATAATCAGGCATATATTCTTTTTAGCAATAGATATGAGATATTTTTGTAATTTGTGCACATAAAAGACAGTGTCTTTGTGTTTTTCTTTCTATATGCGTGTTCTTCCCCTTTGGTTTACTGGTTAAAACAAATGTGTTAGTCTGTGCACACAGATGTGGTGGGGAGATGCCCCACACCCTACTCTGAGAGAGGATGTTCAAGCCAAAGTATGACAACCTCAATTCAGAGAGATCTTGTAGCATCTTTGAGACTAAATGAAAGAAAGAAATTAGCAGCATGAGTTTTCATAGACTTCAGTCTACGAAAGCCCATGCTGTCAATTTCTTTCTTTCAATTAGTCTCAGAGGTGCTACAAGATCTATGTACTGATTCTACAGAGTGACACAGCTATATCTTTGAATTCAACCTCAATTTAGTCATTGTGGCTTCCAGGCTTGATTTGTTTTAGGGCCCAATTGTTTGTCTTTTTGGCCAGCTATGTTATCCTCAGCCAGCACTCTTCTCCAGTTCCCCATCTGATAATACTGTATATACTCATGTATACATCTAAAAATTTAAGTCAGATAATTGACCAAAAAAAACAAAACCCTGAGTCAGCTTATCCACAGGTCAATGTAAGCATTGTATCTTAACTCTTATTTAAAAGAAGGAACCATCACCTGGTAAGAAGCAAAAGTATAATCTGTCCTAGAAGCACTGACCCCCTCTACTCTTTCATCCATCCAACCTTAAGAGTAAGCACAAAGAGTTATGTCTGCTGGGATTTTGTAAGTTCTATGACATTGTTTTGCTTTGCTTCATCCTTTAGTTCCTTTGCTATATGCTCCTAAGTTTTATCCTTGACTTATCCATGGGTCATAGCAAAATCTATAATTTTGCCCCCAAAACTTGCCCTCAATTTATATATGAAGCTGACTTATAGTCCAGTATATATGGTATACACACAAATGATAATGCACACACACATACGCTTATGCATACTCTTCAAGATGATTTTGCCCTGAGATTCTTCCCACTTGCACTGAGGATTGGAGAAGAGTGTATAGACCAAGCCATGAGACCTGATAATTCTATGCTTGTGGGAGAAAGGGTATTTCCTACTTTCTCCAAACTTTGCATAATTGTATATATCTCTACTATGCCTTCCCTTGCTTTCCTCCCTCCACCCTATCAAAATATCACACACACATGTCAAATTGTCTGACAGAACAATTACATAAGAGAATAACATTTCCCCATAGAGATGTTCCAGCCGCTTTTCTGCAACTTCTCCAGCTCTCCAATATTGTTCCTAAAGTTCTTTTCAGCAGGACTGTACAGAGTATTCTAGATGTGCTTGCACCGAGTATTTGTATAAAGTGAGAAAGATACACTGGAAGTTTTATTTTCCAAATTGTTTTTCTAATTATATCCAACATAGAATTTGCCTTTTGAAAAAGATTAGCACCACACACTGGTTTGTGCATCTTGGAGGAAAAACTGAAAGTTTGTTGTGGGCTTGAAACCTGTGGGATAGCAGTCTGAATTTTTAGCCAACAGCCCTTGTTAAAATGAAGGAGATGGTGACCTACTTAACAGCTGGAAAGGGAAACTCACCCATCTTAAAAGCAGAGCTATCAATGTAGTGTGCAGATTGTGCAATAATTAACTGAAAGCATCTTGGTTTTTTGAGTGAGAACCAGTCACCTAAAGGGAACTTAATACCCTACTACACATATCCAGCAGATCCGGGAAAGGAGAAACGATAGCCAAGTTTCAATATTTAAAAGGGTGTCACATTGAGGATGGGCTGAGCAAGCTTGTTTTCTGCTGCTCTAGAGGGCTTGCCCTTGTCTGCACTGCAAAAATAAAACATTATTTTGTGGGTTTTTCGGGCTATGTGGCCATGTTCTAGAGAAGGGTTTATTCCTAACGTTTCACCAGCCTCTGGGGCTGGCATCTTCAGGGAATGCTGGCATGGGAGAAAGTGGGGTACTCTCTCTCTCTCTCTCTCCCTGGGTAGGGAGGAGTGCTTTCCATGTTAATCTGTGTATTGTTCTGTTGTTAATGGCAAGGCCTCAGGGTGGGAGGACAATGCAAAGAGGATTAGTGTCTGTTTAACTAGAGATCCACTGTCTGCTGGGAAAACCTCTGACCCACCCTGGGTGGTTCTCATTTGCATTTTGCTGGGTCTTGATTTTTGTGCTTTTCAGGAGTCAGGACTGGTAGACAAACTTTGCTAATTTCAAGAGTTTCTTCTTTCCTGTTGAAGTTGCCCATGTGCTTGTGGGTTTCAATGGCTTCCCTGTAAAGCAATTTGACACCACTTTGGTCCAAAACACATTGCAGAAATAATCCAGTCTGAAACCGCTTTAATTGCCCTGGCTCAGTGCTAGGGAATTCTGGGAAGTGTAGTTTTGTGGAGACATTTAGCCTTCTCTCTCAGAGAGCTCTGGTGCCACAATGAACTACAATTCCCAGGATTCCCTAGCACTGAACCAGGGCAGTTAAAGTAGTCTCAAATTGGATTATTCCTGCAGTGTGTTTTGGTCCATAGTTAAAACCAATAAAAAGCATTTCAAGCACAACACATGTAAAATTCATCCACCAAACACCAGCCTAAATAAAAATTTAAAATGGTTTTCAAATTTTTAAAAAATTAAATTTAAAATAAATATATATATATTTAAAAAAATTGTCCACAGCGTTTGGTCCAAGATAAATAACAGTCAGTTCTTATCAGTATTAGGAGGGCTTGCTTTTAAACTGAGGAGTCTTTAAGAAAAGAACTTTCCCAATATTAATTTATTTGGAGACTTAAACAAGGCTAGAGAGCCAGTGTGATGAAGGGGCTGGAGTGCTGGACATTGATTCTGGAGACCAGGGTTTGAATCCTGGCTCAGCCATGGAAACCCACTGGGTGACCTTGGCCAAGTCACACTCTCTCAGCCTCTGAGGAAGGCAAGGGCAAACCATCCTCTGAAGAAACTTGCCAAGAAAACCCCATGATAGGGTCGCCATAAGTCAGAAACGACCGGAAGCAACACAATAACAACAGTTTGTTGTTGTTAATTCAAATTTGTGTAGGTTCCCTGTGGTCATTATTTTTGTTTTCTTTACGTTCAGCAACAGGCCTGCCTCCTTTGCACTTTCTTCCTTGATCTTTCTTTGTTCCAGGCTTTATGTGTTTTATTGATACACTCTTGATGTATTTTATGGATTTACTTCTGCTGTTGTAACCCGCCTCGACCCGTAAGAAAGAGGCGGGATATGAATACATTTTGTTATTTTTATTATTATAATACTTTGTTTATATAGCGCTGTAGAGGACGCTCTGGGCCCACAACCAACTCCCAGAATTCCACAGCCTTGAGCCAGGGCAGTTAAAGCGGTGCCAAAGGTTGCAGAATTTTGAGCATAACAAAGTAGGCTAATGGTAATCTGAAAACAACAGCAACAACAACAACTCAAATCTCCATTTAGTATGGCAGTCCCCAAACTGTGCTCTTTAAGGGAAATTATGGACTCCAACTCCCAGAATCCCAGACTATTGGCCAACATGGCTGAGGCTTCTGGGAGCTGAAGTCCAAAATCTCTTAACGGGCACAGTTTTGGGACCACTATGCCACCGCGCAAGCGCACTCGGTCTGTCCGAACTTGGCCTCTTAGTGCGCATGCGTCTCCCGTCTTCAGTTTGTGCGGACCCCTGTAGCAGCAAATCCAATAATACATCACCGCGCAAGCGCACTGGGTCTGTCCCAGCTTGGCCTCTTATTGCGCATGCATCTCTGTCTTCAGTTTGGAGTACAGTACCGCTGCAGCTGTAAAGCTGATTTACCACCGCGCAAGCGCACCCGGCCTATTCGAGATTGGTCTCTTTAGTGCGCATGCGTCTCCAGTACGGCGGAAGTGACTCTGGTGTCTTATCTGGGGGACGCGTTTCAGCGAGGGACAGCCAGCGGAAGAAGGAAACGGTGGGGCCGGAAGTGGGCGGAGGGAGACGGCTGCTGCACCTGCGAGGGCGGTGGAACCCGGAGGTGAGAGCCGAGGCGTGTAGGGTCCTCGGTGTGGCCGGACGAGGCTGAGCGCGATCCCTCCGTGGGCGAGGAAGAGGGACCTGGACCGTGCGTGCTAGCGATAACAGTCCCCCCTGCAACCGGAGCCACGGCGGGAAGGGCCCCCCCCAATCCGCCCCACCATGGCAGAGTCCACGGCCAACGTGGGAGCCACGGCGACAGTGACCGAGACGGAGGTGATTGAGCCGGTGAGGAGGCCGAGGGAGGGGAGGCGGGGCTCTCGCTGCCATGGCAACCGTGACGATGATGGAGGAGGCGGAGAAGAAGAAGAAGAAGAAGAAGATGATGATGGAGGAGGCCTGCTGCAGTTGCCCTGGCAACCACAGGACCTGCGTGCTCGTGGGAACGGGTGACACGCGTGTCTCCCTGTGAGGGGAGTGGAGGAAGTGGGATATAGCCAGGAATGGATAGCCCTTGCTGCCTCTCATGGCTTTCCTCGTTATATATTATACAGTACTATTATTATTATTATTATTATTATTAAGGTTTTTTCATGACATTCATCATTATTTTGTATGTTAATGTATTTGAATAATATAATAATAAAATAAATAAATAATGATGTGATTTATTTATATTGGCAACAGGAATAAAAATACAATTATATTATAATTTTTATTTTATTATTATTTAGGGTTTTTATGATGTTAATCATTATTTTGCATTTTAATATATTTTAGTAATATAATAATAAAATAATAATTAAATAAATGTTGATAATAATAATAATAATAATCCTGCCTGTCCCAGTGGATTGAGGCAGGATGACAACAGGAATTAAAAATACAATTATAATTTATTTTATTTTATTTCATTATTTAGGGTTTTTATGGTATTAATTATTATTTTGTATTTTAATAATAACAACAAGGCTGTGGCATTCTGGGAACTGTACTTTGTTGCATTGTTTGCCAACGATTTAGGAGCGTGTCATGCCGAATTAGGTGATAAATTTGTAATGTCTGGATTTAGAAGGGAACGGAAAGGTAAGTGTGGTCCAAAACATACTACAGAAATAACCCACTTTGAGACCGCTTGACCTGCCCTGTGTTAGTGCTAGGGACAGGTCTTGTATTATATCTTGGCTCAGTCATTAACCAAAATGGAAACAGTAGTCTAGAAACCAGAACAAGGCTAAGGCTGCATCCACATTGCAGAACTGATCCAGTTTGAGACCGCTTTAACTGCCCTGGCTCAATGCTATGGAATCCTGGGAATTGTAATTTTGTGAGACACATAGCCTTCTCTGTCAGAGAGCTCTGGTGCCACAACAAAGTACACTTCCCAGAATTCCATAGCATTGAGCCATGGAAGTTAAAGTGGTGCCAAACCAGATTATTTCTGCAGTGTGGATGCAGCCTATCTCTGGATTTCAGTGCAGGAGAAGGAGAGGAACGAGGGGAGATCTGTTAACCCATATGTGCCTCGCCTGTGGGCTTCCTGTCAGCCTCAGGCCCAAGCAAACTGTGTAGCCTCTCCTGGCTTTTCTGTTCTTCTTCTTTAATAACTTTTGCCATCTTGACCATACTGTGATGGTGCTTGGCCACACATGACCTGGTTTCCATCTGTGAAATGTTGTAGGATATGTTGTTATTTTTTGTTAACTCCCCTCAAGCCAGCTTCAACTCATGGCGACCCTTTGGATATGAGACATCTCCAAGCCCCCCTATCCTACTCCTCTGCTTAGGTCTTGTAGATTCAGGCCTTTGACCTCCCCCTGAGTCTAGCCATCTGGCATGCAGCCTTCCTCTCTTTATACTTCCCTTTACCTTTCCTAGCATTACTGCCTTGTCTAGTGATCTATGACTTCTCATGATGTGGCCAAAGTATGAGGGCTTTAATTGGGTCATCCCAGCATCCAGGGAGAGTTCTGATCTGTTTGAGGATCCATTTGTTTGTCTTTGTAGCTGTCCATGGTATCCGCAGCACTCTTCCCCAGCACCACATCTCAAATGAGTTTATTTTCTTCTATCCGCTTTTGACCCCAAATCTAAACACAAAATCCATTTGAGTTCCATATATACCTCGTACACATAGCCTGAAGATAATTTTATACAATATTTTGAATAAGTTGGAGCGTGAAACTAAGTCTGAGTACAATGAATGATCAGAAAGCAAAGGTGTCGCTTTCTCAGTCACCCATGGAAAAAAATTATTTTGAATTTTGGAATTCCAGATAAGGGGACTCCACTTGTATATTGATCAGACTTCCTTTGCTCTGACCTTTTCTAAGGGACTTGCTGGACCCATATGATCCTCCCAGTAATCTTAACAATTAGGAAGGTTAGGGAGGTAGCCACTGGCCCAAGGTCACCTAGTGAATTCCTTGCCTTAGAGAGGATTTATCTCCATACCTAACACTATTAGCAATCACACCACATTAGTTCTGTGATGACAGCGATAGTTCCTCATTTGTAGAATTCACTCTGGTTGCTGAAGTAAGAACTTTGGCTGCCGCAGTAGAGAACCATTTGCTATAGAACAAAACAGTGGCAAGAAGAAGTTTGTGTGTGTCTTGTTAATCATGACTGGAATAAATGGTGGGATCCTCTTGCAGGCACTTGAATATCACAGTGAAGTCCTTGAACCTTAGCCAGCCCCATATTAAGAAGTGCCACTTGATCCTCTTCTGCTGTACAGGGAAGAATAAACAAACTCAAAAGTCAAAACATCTTATCTGCCACCATTGCTCTCCCCTGCACCCAATGGCTGCTTTCCCCCATAGTTATCAGTCTTATTGACCTATGATTTTTCTATGTGCTGTGCTATATATATATATGCATGGTTTGAAAATTAAAGCAATGCAAGTGTATGGAAGAGTGATTAGGGCTTTGAAGGCAGCAGCAAATGGAAAAGCAAGTGATGCCTATAGAAACAATGGAAGGTGCTTCTCTGTTCCTTGGCTACTAAGCTGTAGACACCATGGCAACTTGGATTAGGAAGCTGAATTAGGCCTAAATCCAAAACCCACTGAATTTGCTGGCTATGGGATTAATTTTTTTTCATACAGACTAGAGAAGAAGACAGTTAATAGAAGACAAACTGTGTTACCCCAAGCACAGAAATGGGAACCGAGGAAGACAGCTGCTAGGAGCTGGTCACCAATAAATAAATATTATACTGTAGAAAACTCCCAGAAGCTGCAGTCAGTTGCTATTGACAGGTTGTAGCCGCAGAAAGCATTGTATCAATGTAAATGGAGAGCTGCACAATTATCATGTTCTGCAGTCTGATTTTGAGAAGATGACTATGCAGTCCATTAGAGTGAGATGAGGGAGTGTTCTGAAACTTGGTATGAGCATTAGCCATTGCATTGATACAGTATATATATATAAATTCACATCTTATATTAAATTACAGCAAGGCTATATGTTTAATTGCTGCTCTACCAATGGAGAAATCAATGAAGAAATCTAAGGAAATGAAAGTGGAACCCAGAAATCCTGAATTCATATTACTCAAGACAGGTAAATCTTAGATTTCTCCATTGATTTCTACAGGGCAGCTCCCATTTCTCCTCCTGAAAAAAGGCTTCTCTAATGAGAAGCTGGAAATTTCCTGTATACACAGTGAGCTAGTTCTCCGTGGATTTTTTAAATCTCTATGGGAAGTTCCTTGGCTTTGGGATATTGTAGCCTTGAATCGTGTTTGGAAAGACAGGAGAAACTGCTGTTGTACAGGTATAGTCTTCCTAGGCAGACAGGTTTGTATAGAAAGCGCTCCCTGAAGGTAGAAGGTAGAACACTGGAAAATCAGATACTCATATATGGAATCTTATTTTTTCTCTCTCTCATCTTAGGAGAATCGCAGCCTTACTATCAAATTGAGAAAACGAAAACCAGCCAAGAAAGTCGAATGGTCAAGTGACACAGTGGACAACGAACACTTGGGACGGAGATCTTCCAAATGTGAGCTATTACTCTGAAGCATTTCCCACTGCACTATGCCTTGGTTATTTCCTCATGTGTTTTTCTGGTTCATTGGTTAAATTGTTGAGCATGGCAGCTGAACCTACATGTTTTCTAAGAGCCATCATTGATCTGAGTTGGGAGAATTACAACTCCCAGAATTCTCCAGCTAGCATAACCAAGCAGGTTGGCTGAGGGAGGAGGATTGTGGAGATGTAGTCCTAAATCTTTTCCCAACTTTGACATTTTCCCAGTCCTCAGCAGCATCTTGGTCACATTTGTCATGACGCAAGTGTACAGCATCATAACATTACTGTTAAGGAATCTAAGACAGCGTATGTGGTTGTGCCCCTAGTTTGTTTCATTACAACAAACCTGTGTGGTAGATCAAAATGAGAGATGGTGACTAGAATATGGTCACTTAAGGAGCTTGCTATCTGACTAATGAATCGTGATATCTGAGCAGTGACTTGAATCCATGTCCTAACAACAATACCACACTGTCTTTAAGTGTCAGATTCAACGTCAGATATAACTCCTGGGCCAACATTATTTGTTTCGCAGTAGTCATACCAGTGTCTAAAGATTTACCTACAGTTCCAGTTGTAAAGAAAGGGGAAATGATTAAAACCTTTAAGTAACAAAATTTCTCATATTTCAGTATATTAAAGCAAGATTTAACATGAGTGTTAAATATCAGTGTTCATATTTATTTGTAATATTCAGCCAAAGTAGATTTGTTCCATACTGTGAAGCTTTTGTGGCTAGATCAGTGATTCCCAAAATGAGTGGTACAGCCCCCCTGGGGTGGAGGAGAGAATCCAGGGGGGCAGTGAAGTAGAAAGGGTCCAGGGGAGGTGAGAGGAAAAGGGGGCAGCACCTTCAGTCAAAGTATTAGTATACAGGAAAGACAAGGGGAGCCAGTAGTCTTTAGGACCATGGTTGAGATGAGGATTACATTAAACTTCTTTTCTGCGTCCCCAGAAAACCACCACACGGCCTCGCTGTTCATTTTGTATGGTAGTGTCTCCCACACTTTGCCTGCCCATATGAGCTCACTTCCTTACTGGTGTCTTTCACTAGTAGTGGCAGTTAGGAAACCTGTGCAAGGCTGTGGCACAGGGCATTGCTTCTGTGGCTCAGAGTGGCACCATATTGAGACAGACTGGAGCAAAGAGTTAGAGCACATGCTGGCAGTGGAGAAGTGACGGCAAAAATTAGCTTTCAGATTTGCGACCCTGCTTAAGCTTTGTGAGCTTTGCTGGGACTTTGCTAGTAGGAGTTGCACTGCTGCTTTCGCTTTCTTTCATCAGACAGGTTGAGAGAAGAGGTAGCAGAAGAAACAGTTTTTTTGTGGGAGAGTGCACACTTTAAGTTGTGTGGGGAAGACATGTCTCTGGGAAAGAAGCCTTTGTCTTGGAGTGGCTCCTGTAGTTAAAACGTCTCCCTTTTCAGTCTACACCAGTCTCCAGTCTAGAGCATGTGGCCTCTGTAAGCCCGCTACACACACACTGGCTGCAGCTTTCTCTGCCCCAATCAAGGGTTGAAAGTCCCTCTTCTCTAGGAAGAAGCTTCTCCCTTGCACCTGGTCACCCTGGGAGCAGCAATTGAGCAGCAGCCAGGAGGCCTCTTGTCTGCACTGGCCTTTGGTGCAAGGCTGGCAAGGGTGAGAAGCTTTTCAGTCGCTACAGCCAGCTGCTCAGTTGCTGCTCCCAGGATGACATGGCACAAAGGGAGCAATGACTGAACAGCCAGTCAAATGGCAACCAAGAAGCCTCTCACCTGCGTTGGCCTTAGCTGCAAGGCTGGCACAAGCAGGAAGCTTCTTGGTCACTCCTCAGCCAGCTGCTTGGATGGGATAGTGCTCATTTCTGTTACTAAGCCAAGGGAGCCAGTATTATCAGAAATGATTCTGTGGTGATGTGGCCAGCATGACTACATGGAACACAGCAGACCTGATATGAAAAATATGTGCTGGGGTGCTAGGGTTGCCGCCCAAAAGGAAAGGGAGCAGTAGTCGCAAAAAGTTTGGGAATCATTGTGTGCTAGATGGTGCTGTCTACAGACTGGTTCAATTTTGTTGGTAATGCACATATCTCTAGCTCCAAGGCTAGTATCCAGTGGCTTTGGAGGGTTTTTCATCCTCATGTTGTCGCCATTTGTGCTCCTTTGTTTCAGAATGGGAGTGTAGGGTGTGCACTTATATTCCTGACTTGAGGAGGAGACTTGTAAACTAGTACAGATGATGACAGCATGTGTAAGGACCTGCTGCATGGCCTTGCATTGTGGCCCACCTGCAGTCCTTTGTTCCCAGGATAGCTGGTGGCTCCCTGGAATAGGAATGGCCTGTAACTGTCTTCTAATGTGTGCTCACTGTACCTAGCTCAAGGACAGAACTTTGACTGGAATTGATCAGCTTTGGAGACAAAAGGCTGCTTATGCCATTATCATTTTATACTGTGGGCGGTTGCCAGCAGGAATCCTAGTCATTCAGCAGTTCTCTCTAGAAGCTTGAAGAGAGTGCATCACGTGATGGCGGCAATAAGATGTGGGAGAAACTCTACTGTCGCAGTAGCTGCATTGATTGAAAAGAGGAATGCTTGCAAAAGGAGAGACCAGAAAGGAAAAACCTTACAGTGCTATACTATGTATGTTACTGAAGCACAGCCAGTCACCTTGAGAGTTAGATCAAGGCATGGCTGTAGCCTTCTGGATGTTATTGGACATCCAATCAGCACTGTCCTATCAGCATTGTCTAATGCAGCCAGTTGTGGGGATTATGGGAGATATAGTCCAACATCTGGATAACCACCGCTGAGTTAGATGCAAAGACTATGCTCCAAGTGAATTCGTTATGCTTATATCTTGCCTTTCCTCCAAGGAGTTCAGGGCAACATGCATGATCCTCTCCCCCAGATTTTATCCTCATAACAATCCTGTGAGGAAGGTTCAAAGGGAGTGGCCAAGGTTTAGTTGAGTATGGACTTAACACAATTTCTGATCTAGCATTCTAACCTCCGCCCGCCACCCTGGACAGTATCTCAAAATGTTAAAGGGAAAAAGCCAAAAGACATCAAAAATGCTGGCAGTGGAGGGGAGCAGTGATGCTACACCATTTCTGAAGCTTGACAAGCACAGAAGGGGAGAAGAAGATCATGAAACAGAGGAGGTAGATCTGTGGACTCTTATCTGCCACAACACTGAGGATGGGGAATAAGGCAAACAGAATATAGACCTGGGAGGAAGCATTTATCCTTGTGATTAATTATTTAAAGCATTTATACCCCACCCTCCAGGAAAACATCAGCAGAGTTCCTTATAAAGATGAGCTTCAGTCTCTCTCTGTCTCCCCATGGGCTTACAGTAAGTGTTCTACTTGAATGCTATTGAAATCCTTAAGGTGGAGGCTAAAAGTGTTGCTGTTGTAGGGCTCATCAAGAGGCTTTCTTCCTTAGAGACTATATTAAGAAGTCTCTTCAAGTTCCAGGGCTCTTGGAGGCCTTAGGCAGGGAGAGTCTCACTCCCCTGTTTTCTCCTGAAAAAGCTTTTTTCAAAGTCCTTCCTTCCTTCCTTCCTTCCTTCCTTCCTTCCTTCCTTCCTTCTTCTTCTTCTTTTATGGTGACTGGATCTTTTTGTCCCTGCCTATTTGGAGCTTATTCCCTCTTTCAGCATCTTCTCTTGGTTGTACCCATGAGAGGTAGGAAAGTAGTGGAGTCTCCTTCCTTGGAGGTCTTCAAGCAGAGGCTGGATGGCCATCTGTCGGGGATGCTTTGATTGTGATTTTCTGCATGGCAGGGGGTTGGACTGGATGGCCCTTGTGGTCTCTTCCAACTCTACAATTCTGTGATTCTAACTGCCACTCAGTTCTTCAGCGTCAGAGTGTCTGTGCTTCTGCCTGGAGGCTAGGCTGTATACTAAGAGATTAGCAAACTGCTACTGTTCCTCAAGTCCCAGGACTTACAAAGAACTGGTTGAATTCCTAGCTCCAGTCTACGGAGGTTTGTTATTTGCTTCTGTTGTTGTTGTTTTGTGCCTGCAAGTCATTTCCGACTTATGGCGAGTCTAAGGCAGTGTGACCATATGTCCTCCTTTTCCAGGACATGCCCTACATTTCAACCTTCTCTCCAGAAAAAATTCCAAAATTTCCTCCAATTTGAGCATGACTGAAAAGCTCATTGAGTAGCACCATGTTTGCTGTTCCTCTGAAATGGGTCTACCTGGCAGCCTGTCCTTGCTGCAAATAAGGGAATAGGATGAATCCTTTTAAAATCCTTTTTTCCTAGGAACAGCAGCAGACAAGACTTGCCCCAGAACTCAGGGCACATTTGTTTCTCAGTGTGGAAAAGGGTAGCAATGTTTTAGGCAATGGGCTACTTGAGGACATGAGGCAAACGTTGAAAGTCCACCCCCCCCCACCGGTAATTTCAGCACAATGGACAAATGAAAGGAATAATTTACATGTAGATTCAGTACCGTATATTGCAAGCCCATAAGGCATTTTAACAAAAATATGTTTCTCAGAAAAATACAGTGGAGTGCATAAAATATATTATATGTAATATAACTGTAGTATCTCCCTGCCAGGTATAGTTGAGGCACATTAAAGACTAAAAAGTTTTTTTGGACATAAGCACAGATTGAAGAAGTTAGTTTTTTGGACTAGAATTCCCAGAATCCTCCAACTGACCATGCTAGCTGGAGAAGTCCAAGGGTTTATGCAAAAAACTTGCTTTTTCAAGTTCTGTAACTGTAGAATGGTTGAGAATCTGTGGTACATATTAGTGACAAGTAGCTTATACTCCATTCACCCCCCCCCCGGCCTCCCAATGTGTATGTGTTATTTTATTTTGTGTCCCTCTCTCATTTTTTTCTTGAAAGAGCCCCCGGGGCATCTTACAATATTGAAAAAAAAAATTAGACAAGTTTTTGGCAGGCTTTTCCGACCCTACAATCCTATTCCTCTGTTTCCTTTTTAAATTATTTTAATTTTTTGAATTTTAAATTAATTTTTTTAAAAAAATTAATTTAATTTTGTTAAACCTTTGAAGTTCTGATAATGACTATAATGTAACAATATCTAGTAATTAGGCGATGGAGCTGAATATTGGAGTATGTATCATGTTAGAGTTTCAAGCCATTGATGTTTAGTCCTTTTATACTGTGAAAATGCTTCTAAATTGCACACTTAAAATAGAATACTCTACTATAAATTTATTGTGACTAATGCAGTTTTGCATAGTTTTTAAAAAATATCTTTCCACCATTGTTGCTTTACTGCTTGTCCTTAACCATTTACCATCTTTGGATTGCTCCTTCTTGCTTCCCTCACAGTCCCTGACTGTCTCTTCCAGTTTATCTGCACTTCCTCTTCCCCTTGCCTTTTATCCCCATTTCCCTTGGACTCAATGATGCTTTTTTTCTGTCATTCCTTCCCACCTGGCCTTTGGTGAATTACTCTGCTATTTTCCAGCTCAACTCTTGTTCCTCCATATTGGTAATGCTTTCCCCAAACCTGCCTCTCATTTTCTCTTTCTCTTCACATCCTCACCTTGTGGCACCTGACCCTCCCTCTTCTCCCCTTCCCTCCCCATTTTTTTTTCCTCATATTTTTTTCTCCTCCTCTCCCACTCCTCAGGTTGCTGCATCTATGAGAAGCCCCGGGCTTTTGGCGAGAGCTCGACAGAGAGCGAAGATGAGGATGACGAAGGCTGCGGCAATGCCCACTGCATCCGGGGCCACAAGAGAGGCCAGCGGGGGAAGGAGCAGGGTAAATCGGGAGACCCTGGCCCATCAGAAGGTTGCTCCCAGAAATCAGAGCCGCCTGACCAAAACCACGCTGGGGCTATGCAGCACTGAACCCACGCTGCCAGGGAGTGGGGGAAGAGAGTCCGCCTCTCCCACCCGGAACCAGGGACTAATGCTGCTCCAACTCTGGGGCAGGGGGGAGGGAGGGGAGGGCTCACCACGCATCCAGCTACCCGTCTGTCTTGTGCCGGTGCTGACACTGCCTCGACTTGGGGTGGGGGAGGGGGAGGGAGGGAGAAGAGGGGCCCATGCATCCAGCTCCCCATCTGTCTCGTGCCAGTGCTGCTACTGTCATCTCTCTACCCATCCATGGCTGGTGAGTCCATCCGAGGCCACCCATCCACACCCCACCCAACGTGGAATGTATTGACAGAGCCTTCTGGCTTCCTTGGCTGATTTTTTCCCTCCTGCTTCTTAATTAAATATTTGTATCACTGATGAACAAGGTGGGCAATCGGTTCTGCTTTGGAAAAGGCAGCGATAGAGCTGCACCCAAGGCTCTTCTGTTGGGCAAGCGTGCCCTCTTTCCCTGCCTCTGTTCCCCCTTCCCCTTTCCAGTTGTACTTTCTGTCACTATACCTTTATACACTTCTCTCTTGCTGTTCCTGAGCTCCATGTAAATCCCTTTCTGCTTCCATGCCCTGGCCAGTTAATCCTTGAACTGTCTCCCACTTTCCTATGGCTGAACTCACTAATCCCTTGAGGTCTCAACTCCACTACCTCCTTTTGTACCCACACTTCTAATTCACCATGGCAAGGCCACTGCTTCTGCCACACAGCTGCTTTAAGAATGCAGCCTTTTGGTCTTCCTATTACCCTTCTCTTTCTGCCCTCTGGAAAGTGTAAGCCTTGATTCCAGCTTTGACCTCTACTGGCTACTTGCATTTGGTCTCTTCAAATGAGCCTTTCTAAAAGGAATCCCCCTCTCTGTTCCTACTATTAAAAAGAAAGACAGGAAGACTGTTTTTCATTATGCTGTGGGAGGTTGCAAGCTCTTCCTATTTGAGAGGGATGTAGAGAAATCAGGAAGAGGGGAGTCTAGTGGGTGTAGGAGAGTCTCAGCTGTAACTGGGTGTTTTGTGAGTGAGGAGGATCTGGGAGATGGGAAAAAGGGCTGAGAATTGTATACTCTGCTGGAATATGGTATCTTACACTTGAATCCTCAAGGAGGAAGGGAGGTTGGGACCAGTTTGAAGATGGTCCATAACAGATAAAAACAAGCTTCATGATCTTCCATGCTGAAACAGAAGCTAACCCCCTCTATTCCATTTTTGTGCTGGGGCCTCATCCTGGGTAAGGCCTCTGTTGCAATTACTTATGTATGCCACAGGATCCTGTCACTGTGATGTGGGGGTGAGGGTACCATCTTCCCCTGCATGACTCACAGATCACTTCCTTGCTTTTTCCTACCTGAGGTTTAATGTTGTGGGATAGACAATTGTCTGTCTTTAGAATCTCTTTTTCTTCCTGTGGCCTCTGGTGCCTGAATCAGCATGATTCTGATTAAAAGTAACTTTCAACAAGAGAAGCACAGATCTTTTTTGGTGAGGGTGTGGTTTTGAGGCCAAGTCCTAATAGTGTTTCCCAGGTTTCTGGCTGAGGTACATTTCTTGTTCAAGTCACAATTGCAAGTATGCATGATTCTGAAAAGAATATTCATAGGAGTACGAAAATAAGTGATCACTTTGCCCTCAGTGGTGCCTCCCACTCCCTGTTGTTGTTGAGTTTTTTACATTAGTCATTTTTCTGAGCACGATTTCCAAGTGGAGATCAAATGGGGTAGCAGGCAAGCATGAAGTAGGGGAGTCTCCACTGCATAAAGGTTTTGGATTGTCACATCACGCTTATGTTTCAGCTACGCAGGATTTAATTAGCAAGGTAGCAAAAGGATAACAATAGTTTTCTTTCACACACACACCACTTTTGTGATAGCCCTCCTTAGGTACCATTTTTGATTACAAATAGATTGACCAAATATGGTAAAAATTGTGAATGGGCAAAATCAGAGAGAGGCTTGTGGATTCCATCTTAGAAATGCTTTTAGGAATTTTTCTCCTCAAACCTGATCACTGGAAGAGACCATCCTCAGGCAAATCGCAGCTTCTAAGCTACAGGCAATGGGCAGAAACTGTGAGTCAGCCCTTGTAGTTCTGGTGCTATATTATCAGTCAATTCTGCATAAGCAAAAACAATAAGATGGCACATTTAAATTTGGCATTTCATATTGGGCTCCTGGGTGATAAACCAGGGGTGGTTTTTTACCCCCTGTGGTGGTGTCAGCAGTGTTCATTGGTAAAAAAAGAAGACAGTAGTTAAGAGGAACCAACAGGACAACAACTACTTCTAACCACAGAGTTGCTGTATAAATAATTACTTATATACAGACAAGAATACATTAGGCAAAGTGCTTCATGGCAACATGGTCTCATTCTATCTGCCCTTCTCTTAAAACATGTTTAAAACCTTGTTAAAAAGTGCCTGAGAATTAGAATACAAATGCCTGAGCATTCATACTTGGGTCTCAGCTTCCCAAGTCTCTCCATTAGCCTCAACCCTGCACTGTTTTAACTTGTCTGTCAAAAAATCTCGATGTAATGTGACCTGATGTGCCAACTTTTGTCAAGGTCTTTGCAGATGGCTACATTATGCAAGTGCTGTGTGATTATTTGATACACCAATTAAATTTTGGTTCATCGAAACAGAAATCCTATTCAGCGGATGTCTTGGGTCAAGGCCTTGCTGCTCACAACATATGAGGAATGATGCCCCAGATTTTGAATGGGGCTGTAATAGAAGAAATGTGCCAGATGGAGAATTGGTAAAGGAGATGCTTGGGTGAAGGAATAAAGAAATCATTCAGCATAGCCACTTGAGAGCCTCTTAACACCTGCTTCAGTCCCTCACATGAACCTTATCTCTTGCAACACTGAAGACTAGCAACATGTTTTTAAAAGATCAAGATAGGTGTTATGAATCTGACACCTGTGTTTTGCACTGGATGATACAGTGGGTCTTTCATAGTTTGATAGTGGCCATGCACTAAACTATGTGGGTCAGATATATATGTGAGTAGTTGGTTATGTAGGTGGAGGGGCAAAATGAGATTAGCTAAAATGTCAGTTTGCTATGTCCTAAACTGGTGGTGAAGCTACCCAGTTTATGGTGTGTAAGGCATGTGTTGCAACAAACTTGCTGAAGAGCAGAGCATGGTTACTGCCAAGGTGGAAGGCTTGCATTCTGTCTATGCTACCTTGTTCTTCATGGAGTGAGGCAGTATACCCATACACACAGACATGTATGTAAAGTCATTTCCAGATTATGGTGACACTGAGGTGCATCTATCACAGGGTGTTCTGGGGCTGAGAGAGTGTGACTCACCCAAGGTCACCCAGTGGGTTTCTGTGGCCTAGTGGGGAATTGAAACCTGATCTCCAGAGTCTTAGTCCTATGCTTAAACCTCTCTCTTGTATGTTGCACACAAAACTGTTAAAAGGACTTACCACTGGAGAGCAGCAAAGTACAAGGGACTTGCTAATACAGGTTGAGTCTCCCTTATCCAAAATGCTTGGGACCAGAAGGATTTTTGGATTTTTTTTTCAGATTCTGGAATATTTGCATATAGATAATGAGATATTTTGGAGATGGGACCAAAGCCTAAACATGAAAGCATCATTTTTGTTGTGTATACACCGTATACACATAGCCAGAAGGTGATTTTATACACAATATTTTAATACGTTTGTGCATGAAGCAAAGTTTGTGTATACTGCACGATCAGAAAGCAAAGGTATCACTATCTCAGCCATCCATGTGGACAATATTGGAATTTGGGGTGTTTTGGAATTCTGGATACACGGTGAGGTAATTCTATCCCTTTGACAACTAGTAGCTTTATTTGGTGTTTTGCAACTCTTTCCCCCAGAGCATTAAAAGGCATGTCTAAGGAGATGCAGGAATATCCTGAGATAGGGAATGTGTGGTTTGTTTAGATGTTGCTGGAACACAACTCCCATGATTCCTTATGCTGTGCTGCCTACAAGCATTTCAGAGTTTCAACCCCACAACCTCTAGAGATCAATTTTTCCTCACCCGATTTTCAGATTTCCTGGTCTCTCCACTCCTAGGAGCCACAGCCAGCAGCCCTTAATGAGAGATGATGGGAATTCTGATCCAAATACATCTGAGAGGCCCTAGTTGCCCATTTCTGCTTTAAGAGCTGCAGGAGGTCTTACTCAGTTTGTGTGCTTCATTTAGCTGAGAGAATGACACCTTATGCTCACTAGTAATGGTAAGGTAGTATGGAAACTCAGTGGTAGTATACTAGCCTTGCATGTCAAAAAGCTTAAAAATTAGACCCTGCCGTGTGCTTCAGTGAAAAGATTTTAAGTGCAGTTGGCCTTCCTCATCCATGGTTTATTTTTAAAAAAATTAAAAATTAAAAATTCCAAAAAGCAAACCTTGGTTTTATCATTTTATATATGGGACACCATTTCACTATTCCATTGTGTTTAAAAGGACTTGAGCATCTACAGATTTTGGTCCCCATGAGGGTCCTGGAACCAAACCCCAGCGGATACCAAGGGCCCACTGTATAAAATATATACTGTGTAGCTGGAGAAGTTGAGGTGCCAAAGGTTTCAGGAACAAGTCTGTGTTCCCACACTTTCCTCAGAATTATTCAGTGAGGTCAAATGATGGGAAGTTTGGGACAGGCGAAAGGAATGTAGTATACGATCTGACTGTGGTTTGCTTGTTCGAGACATGGTGATAGGCACTGTCTTAAATGGGTTTAAAAGACAGGTTGATTTCATGAATGATGAGGCCATTAATTGTCCCTAGACATGACAGCTATTTTTTAGAATAGCAAGGAGGCTAGGGCTCATGTACTCCATAACTACTCCACATCTATTAAAAGTATATGAGCACTTTCCCTAATATATTCCATCTACAGACTTTCTTGTAAGGCTTGGGTGCTCAAATAAGTTTAGATAGCCAAATGAATAGAGAGCCCTTGACTCACTAGATCAGTGGTTCTCAACCTTCCTAATGCCGCAACCCTTTAATACAGTTCCTCATGTTGTGTTGATCCCCAATCAAAAAATTGCAGTGTCTCGGTTCCTAAGACCCTTGGAAATATGTGTTTTCTGATGGTCTTAGGTGACCCTTGTGAAAGCGTCATTTGACCCCCAAAGGGGTCGCGATCCACAGGTTGAGAACTGCTGCATTAGATGCTTAGAACTACAACCCTGCCAGTCCCTTCCCATTGGCAATGGCAGGTGAAACTGATGTTCTTTGTAAGCCAGAAATCTGAAGGATCAAGGGTTGTCCACCCCTAAGGTGTCCTAAGTGGCATTTTTATTCAGCCTGATCCTTCCCCCCCTCCCTTACTGTCACAATGCCCCATAGAAGGTAGATGGTTTGTTTCATCTTCCTCTCCCTATGGTTATACAAGTAAAATGACAATGAAGCTTTATGTATATAGATTAGTTCTCACCCCCACCCGATCTGTTCTGATCTTCATCTCCCACAATCTGAAAATTTGGCCACGTTGGTCTGGGGTTTGGAGAACTGAAGTGAAAAAACACCAGAAAGGCCAAAGATTGAAATCGTCATGCAAGTAGTGCTGGAACACACTTTAAAAAAAACAAAAACATTTTCTCACAATGATGTGAAAAAGCACAGGTTCTCTGCAGTATAAAGGGGCAACCCATATTTTAAAGAAAAACCTGCATTGATATGCATAGCCAGTTATGCATTTTTTTGCCAGCCTTCATGACAAAAGCTGGAACTTAGGTCTAGCACCATATCGGGCTGTATCCTTTTTAAAGACTGCTCTGTCTCCCCCCTACACATACATTTCTATAAACATGCTGGGGCAGAGAGAGTGTGCTAATGTAGGAAGAATCCAGGTGGGGTTTCTGAACACAGAGCAACCTCTGGGAAACAGTTAAATCTTGGCTTTCAGCACAGCAGTGCTTACAAGGGAAAGCTGTTAATTGCTTTGGCAAGATCTGGCCTGAAGAACATTAGAAGGATGCATCATGTTTGAAGGAAGAAGGGGTGTAGTACAGAGCAGGTGAGACACTATGTATAGTTTCTCACCTCTCACAGTAATATGAAGAAAATCTGTCTTGCCTGATCTCAATGTGTATCTTTTAAAAAAATAGTCAACCTCAGTCTGCCACTACAATCCCTATCATCCTAGTCAGAATGTGAGTTGTAACGGTAGTAGTCCAGCACATCCGGATAAGAAAGGCCAGAATACTCTAGCATCCAGTGTTAAGCTCAGAGTGGGCAAAGTGCACTGCTCCAGATGCTGGACTCTAGCTCCCAGTATTTTTTATCATTGGCTGTGCTTAGTTGGGCTGACTGATGGGAATTGCACTCTTACATGACCTGAGAGGCCCTCTTTTGCCTTCCTCTGTGCTAAAGCTTGGCCTTTGACATACCTTGTCAGAGGTCCCATCACACTGTACAATTTTAATACTCTGATTCCATTTTAATTGCCATGGCTGCATCATGTGGGATCCTGGGATTTGCAGTTTAGGGGAAGGCCATTTAGAATTCTCAGCCAGAGCTCTACAGCCTCCCCAAACTACAAATTCCCTAGGATGCAGCCATGGCCGTTAAAGTGGAATCATAGTGCTGTAATTGTGTAATGTCAAAAGGCTGCAAGTTGCAGGTATGTGTGAAAAAGAATACATATGAAAAAAAATAATAAGAGAATGAGTGTAAGTTTGTGTGGGGCTCATTCATGTTGACTTGCGCATCTGCTGCCTCACCTAAAGGACAAGATGGTGTCTTCCCCACCCTAGGACTCCTTGTACAAAAACTAACCAGCCTACCAGTTGGATCTTTTATTTCAACACCAGCATCTGGGCAGCATCTTCCAGTACACCTGAAGACTGCTGAGTTGTTCAGACAATGTAGAACGGTTCACACACACACACACACACAACTCTTATCATCCCATGTCCAGCAACATTTGCAAAGAGAGATAGCCACCTTCCACTGTTCTATTGAACTTCAGGGACAAGGCTAGCACGAACCCTCAGCATGGACATGCTGCTTTTGTGGGGAATGAAGCTAGGGAACATCTGTTTCTCCATCATTGCAACTCCAAACGTATATAGCCAGCATAGCCAACAGTCAGGAATATTAGGAACTGAAATCTAGCAATGCCCCTAATGTCAGATGCTATCCAACCAGGAATGAGTAGTTTTAAAAAGACAGGCACCATGCAGCCCTCCATATGTCATTGCACTCTGGGTCCCAGCATCTTTCACTATTCACTGCTGGCAAGGAGTGCTGGGAGTTGCAGTCCAGCAACATCTCAACAGCAGCACGATTCCTGCCCCCAGTTTAAACAAACATTAATGCCCAATTTTGAGAACTGCTTGGGGAACATTTGCCACTTATTGTTTCCTGACAGACACTTACTTCTACACAGGCGTCTTTTCCCCACAGATTTTGTCACCATTTATATCTCAAGAGTGTCTCAAAATCATCTCAATTCAGTGTCTTGCTTTCACTTGTGAACTATTTTAATTAAGCCAAAGTTCAGACTTAAATTGTGCATAGTTGCCAAGACTGGAACAGAAGAGTCATAACAGAAATCCAGGGTTGTTCCCACCAAGCCTCAGTTGTCACATTCTTTTCCTGGGCCCACCCCTGTGTCTTTAACAATAGCTTGGCAAGCAGAAATAAGCAAAGATTTTCTTGGGGTTATGGAGAAAAGCAGGATCAGAAAGGGGGGAAAAACCCACTGGCTTACTTTCTACCTGACCAATTGTTATTAAAGGTATAGGAAACATGATCAATAAATAGATGGCAAGACTGTCACTGGGTTGTTATATGTCATTCTTGCACAAGAGCGATTATAAATAGCCCCAAGGTTTCCCAGTTAGAGGATATTTTATCTGATTTTTCTAAGTGGAACTGAGAACCTTTTATTCTGTGCCTGTAGGTGCTGCCGGCTTTTTCCTCCCAGAAGGGCTTCTGTTCATTTATTGCTTCCTGTAAGGTAGCTATAAAGGAGTACTGAGTGGGTGACATTTGGAGAATCAATGTTTGAGGACTGAAAAAAACTGACGTTACATGAGACATACAAGTTCATATACAAGGCTTCTGTAAAGTCATAAAGAGTACTGAAGAGCCCTTCTTTGACATCCTTTTTTGTGTTATATGCAGCTTGGTTCATTCACTAGATCCACTTGTTACATTTTTGGCTTTCATGCTGCTCTTAAACAGACTAATATTTGTAGAGAGCAACAATCCCAGTCAAGACTTCAGGTTGTCAGCATACTGAATTAATCTTGGAGAAATGGTTCAGAATTGTCACTCAGATTTCTAATGGAAATGGGGAGAGAAGAACTTCTTATACATCTTTAAGGTAGGACTAACTTGATGGCTGGCTGCTCAGACCTTCTAAGCTCCCCTTTCAAGGAAAAGACTCTGATTTCTTTTGTGGTTATACTTTTTATTTGTCCATGGGCTTACAATACACACCAGTGAAGGACTCAAATAAATCTACACTGCATACACAAAAATTAATATTATTATAGAAATTATTATGTAATTATTGCTTCACAAAATAAAGATTTGAAACAATATAATGTTCAATCTATTATAATTCAGTCTCTTTCCTATACATGGATGCCACCAACAAGACAATATATTTGTGGGAAGAGAAAACATCTTCCACCAATTGGTGCCTATGGGGAGACCAACGATAAGAATCAGAATCCTAGAATTACAGAAACATGGAGTTGGAAGGGACCTCTAGGACCACCTAGTCTGAACCCCAGTGAGGCAGGAATACACAACGAAAGCTGTGATACACAACTAAATACACAACTAAACTCAGAGATGGCCACTCAAACTCTTATTAAAAACCTCCAAAGAAGACTCCATCACCTTCTCAGGCAGCCTGTTCCACTGTCCAACAGCTCTTATTATCACAAAGTTCTTCCTAATGTTTAGCTGGAATTTGTTTTCTTGTAATTTGAATATATAGGTTTGTGTTCTGGTCTCTGAAGCCCCAGAAAACAAGCTCTACTTCACCGATGTGACATCCCTTCAGGAATTTATGTCTATCATGTCACCTTTCAGTTGTCTCTTCTCAAAACTGCACATACCCAGCTCCCTAAGCCATTCCTCATAGATTTTGGTTTCCAGACCTTTTAACATCTTAGTCCCCACTCCATGCTTCAGTTTATCAATATTCTTGAATTGTGGACACATAAAATGTGCACAGTCCTGGTAAAGTTTGGTTTAAAGTAGAGATGGGTTTTTTAAAGTTGTTCTCCAGCCCTAAGCTAACAACAACTCTGAAATGACCAGATACCATCATCCACAAGATTTATATCTAAAAAGATCGGAATCCTAACAGTAGGTTTTGCCAGCCATATCTTTAGCACTTGATGGTTTATGATAGGTCAGCACTGTGCACTTCTATGCATTTTAATGCTGTTTAGTGAACGCCAGTTCATGTTGAAGATCTGGTTGTACTGTATAAGGCTAGCCAACATTTAACACAGTGTCAGTGCAGTATTTTCCCATCTACTGTTTGTGAGAAGTTTGAGGTCTACCTCATGGAACCAGCAGCTCAGGAAGAGGATATTAAATTGCAGAGAAAGGTATATCGCCAAGTACATGCTCAGCTCAGGAGTTTGTTCTCTGTACTAGAACTGCCACAGATCCTTTCCCACTCATATCTACTCCAGTTCCCTTCTACTTTCCTCTTTTCTTGATTTGAGAGCCTAATTTAGTAGTGCGTGTGAGCAAAAGATTTTAATGCTGTTGTTGCTTATCATCATAGGAAATCAGAATCCCTTGCTGATCTACTAACAATAAACTAGAGATCTACCAGTCAAGGGATGTTGTTGCACACACTGTTTTGTCTGTTTATATGTCCCAACTCACACCTTACTCCCAATATCCATCTAGTTCCATGTCTGCAGGAAAAAACAGACAGGCTGGTGCATGGATTTAACAGTACAGAAAATCAGCAACGCTCTCAAAATTCATTCACTACAGCTGGATTCTTTCCCCATGTTGGAGACATCTGGAGATAGCAGGGCATGATTTTTCTTCTCGGGATGCTTCATAGTGATTCTGAAGGCTTGGCTTAAGAAAGCAAATCCAGTCCTTCTTTTCTGATATAGTTCAAACCCAAATCTGCTCTGTGCAGTTATGGGGACAAGGTGTAATCTGAACCAAGGGCAACGTCAACACTCCAGATGGATTCTGTTATCAGGGTTCATTAACAGAAGATGTGACTGTAAGTCAAGGGTCCCTGGGCTTGTGTAGAGTACATTTTTTTCTTCACGGAATAATATCCACAGGGAGAAGCTATGAAGTCCAAACGCTGCACCTCTCCTCAAAATTAAAATTAGCCCCATAGGATGGGATTCTTCTGAACTCCTACAGGTTCAATGCTTAATCTGGAACCTCAGGCCTGGACACAATCTCAGCCACGCCACCCCCTCCCCGAATCCAGTTGCTTCTGTGCTGCTGCCGGAGCTGGAGGACACTTCCTTGGGCCATTGGGTTGGCACTGCTCCAGTAAAGACTCTGCAAAACGGGGATAACTCAGAGGGGGACCAGGCTGAATTTCCGGTGTGTTGACATGAGAAAGGGTAGTGGGAGCTGCTTGAACCATATTAGCTGTGGGGAGACAAAAGGGCAAAACATTAAATGCACAAACATTAAATGTTTGCCTTGTTGTGCATTATTCACAGAGCATTTGGGACATCTCCAAACACATACTGTACAGGGACATCTGTTTGGGACAAGACTGTGCTAGATGGACAGTCTGACCTGGGGTATATCCACAGTACACAAATACAGTGTGTTGATACCACTTTAACTATCATGGCTCAACCCTATGGACTCCAAGATTTGTAGTATGGTGAGGTATCTCCACAGCTATGATTACATCAGAAGCAATAGAATAACTGAAAGAAGGTTTCCCATGTAACTGAGGGTTAGGGTTGTGGGTGAAATACCCTCTTCTTGGAATTCCGGTTGGCACTGATGCTAGTTTTATTCTGGCATCATGACTTTTTATATATTTTGGATTCTGTGCTTGGCCATGAAACCTACTGGGGTGATTTTGGGCAAGCTCTCGGCTTCAGGGGCAAACTTCCTCTGAACAAATCTTGCCAAGAAAAACCCATCATAAGGTTGTCATAAATCGGAAATGACTTGAAGGCACAAAACAACAATGGCAACAACCACCCCCACCAAGTGGAAATTCCTCCATATGCTTGTAATATTACCATTTTGGTAATATGAAGTTATCAAAAATACCAACTCTCCCGGTGGCATGCTCATTCAGGCCTGAATCCCTTTATTTATGCCCAACTAGAGCAGACCCACCAAACCCTCTCCAACTGTCCTAGTATGGGAGGGAGACTGCTGATTTATCCTCTGTCATCCCATTTTCCAGCCACTTTTAAAATGTCCTAGTTTCTCTTCCTTTCTCAACATCCTCAGATGTTTATATACAGTAGTTATTCTCCCTCCAGATTTCTGTAGCAATATCATGGCTTCCAATGATCTCAGTTTGGCAGGGACAACCTCAATTAATCCTCTGTAACAATAGGCGAGGGACGAAACGGCAGGTGTAAAGATGCACTGGAAGCTGCAGACCCAACCCTGCATGCAGGCGGTTCAGGACTTTGGTCGCTTGAGACTGACTGGGGATGGCAGTCTTGTTTGGCAGCATCCTGAATGACCAAGCAGCCTTTTTAAAGGAGAGCACTGCTTGCTCCATATGGAGAGCAGCCTAGAAAAGGTGGCCTACAGAAAGCTCATCCCCATTTACCCGGTTGGCTAGCTGCGGCCAACGGACATCTTCTGATGCAGTCAAACAAAGACAAAGCTTTTTAGTCATCAACGCGCTTGTAGAAAGCGTGGGATGAGTCCTTCCTGAGTCTTCATTTGCAAAGTAAAGCCAGATACCATATCCACTTTCCCCCTTTGCCCTCAGTTGCTGCAAGCTGAGTTCAAAGTCCAAAAGTAGTTTGCACTCAGCAGGAGGGAGACAAGAGCAGTTGGGGCGGAATCTTGTCTTCCTGGTTGTGTTATCATTGTATGCCTTCAAACTGTTTCTGATTTATGGAGACTCTAAGGCATACCTATCAATGGATTTTCTGGGCTGAGAGTGTGTGAGTTACCTAAGGTCACCCAGTAGATTTTCATGGCCAAGCAGGGAACTGAACCCTGATCTTCAAAATTGCATCAAACCACTACACTATGCTAGCTCAGGTACAAGCAAACTTCTGCAAATATTCCTAGCTGGTGTGTTTTTCTTCATTCATACCTTTTGCCATCTTGACTGTGCTCTGATATTGCTTGGGCACAAGTGTCCAAGATTTTAGCTGTGAAATACTGAAGGATAAGCTCTAGTCAGGATTAACAACAACAGAATTCAAGCCTTTGTTTCCTCTTTTAACTGCAGAAGCTTATGCATATCTACTCAAAAGTAAATAGCACTGAGTTTAGTGAAGCTTACTCCTAAGTAATCAACAATGGGATTGCATTTATATCTCACTGCTTTCAGGAATGGAAAATCAAAAACTTTGCTGACCTGTTATACTTGAAAAATTCTTAACTATTCCCAGTGCCAGTGTATACAACTTGTAGCCACTCCAGATGTGGCTGGACTCCAACTCCCAGCATCTCAATCAGCATAGCCTATGCTGAGGAACGCTGGGAGGTGCAGCACGATGTTGGATAGCTTTGTTGAAAATGTTAGGGGTTGAAGGTAAAACATTAGCATTGGCCTGTGATTTCTGAAATAAATTAATTGACGTTGATGCAAAAGTGTTAACTGAATTTATTCGTTATGTTAACTGTCAATAAAACAGTGAGTTGTGAAACATTAAAAAAATCAGTTGACTAAAAAAGGCCAGATGTGGCCCAATCATCCCCCAAATGAATTAAATTATTACAATGATTTTGATGATTAGAAAAAAAATTACCTCATTTTTTTTTTTACTAATTAGGAGTAGTGAAGTACTTATTAACAATTATTTGCAAATTTCACATGTGTAAGCTCACAATTATTGTCCTTCTGAGACCATCTATCCATGGTAGGGCACCTGCCCTCTTTGCATATATGAGGTCCTAAATTCAATTTCTGTTGGTAGCTTCAGTTTTAAAGTATTCTGAAGGAAGAACATAGGTAAACTTACCATCTGCAGACTTCTCTGATGCCTTCCTGGAGAAAAGGGGGAGGGAGAAAGGGGAGAGGAGAGAGAGAGAGAGAGAGAGAATGAGAGAGAGAGAAAAAATAGAATTAAATCAAGGGATCAAGAGCATTATTTTTATTGTATTGTATTGTATTGACAGAGGAACTGAGAGAGAAAAGGTCTGGCTACACTTGAAAAGCATTCATCATGGTTAGATTGCTTTTGTTGTTGTTATTTGGCTTCAGGTCCTTTCGGACTTAAGAAACAGATGAATTCAAACCCTGCTCCATTGTGCCACACTGACTCTCCATGGCTAGTTTAACCTGCTTTAAATGTCTGGCAAATGTCAAAGCACATTGCCACAATTAAACGCAAAGCCTGAGCTGGGGAACCTTAGCTCCCAGAATAGTCCAGCATGGCCACTTCTGTGAGTCACAGTCCAAATAAAACAACTTTCTCAAGTTCCGAAACCATAGCTGCAATTCAACCTTCTCTCTACTTAGCATAAATATCTGCATGCGAAGAGATGCTATGCCAGTACTACAGTGGCCTCCAGGCAGAAGAGCACCATTGCGCAAAACATGTGAATGACTGGCTGATGTTGTGATATGCACAACTGCATTGCACACTGTTCAATGCACAAAGACAATGCACAGTGTAAGTGCACAACTGCAATGCTTAATATGCAGTGTTGCTGTATATATGCAACTCTTGCTTCCACAACTGACAGCTGAATACATCTGTTATGCTATGATGAATAATTTGCTCTGTTATGCATAGTGCAACTTTCACATGAATATATCATAAACAGAAGTCCAACCAGTCAATGCCTTGCTTTTTCTTAGGCTGCTGCCACACTGCAGAACTAATGCAGTTTGACACCGCATTAACTGCCATGGCTCCAACCTATGGAATCCTAGGATTTCTAATGTGTTATGGCACCAGAGCTCTCTGACAAAGAAGGCTAAATAGCTCACAAAACTACAAATCTCAGAATTTCCTCGTATTGAACCATGACAGTTAAAAGTGCTGTCAAGCTGCATTAATTCTGCAGTGTAGATCCAGCCTATGTCAAAAGACAGTACACTCACAGATGCCTATCCAAAGTTGGAATGTGTGTGTGCTTTGAGGGGTGAGAGTTCAGCTTTGGTTTTGGACAGCTAACATGAATGTTTCTCATGACATTAAAGGTGAGAAGAAAACTAAAAAAAATGATGGTTCAGATTCACACTGATTTGCAGCTGATTCAGCACAGAAAATCTAAAAATATTGCTTTGCGCAAACATAGTTATTAACCTGTGGAACCCACTAACATACAAAGTTCATGCCCCTTTAGTGATCATAATCATTAAAAAAAGAGAGAGTCTGTTGACTTGATTGAGCGGCAACGATCAAGTGGCTACATGCGATATCCAAATTCTCAGGGACTTCTGTACTGCTGGATACGTGAAGCACTATGGGAGAGCTTTTACTTTCATAGTGACTTCCTGGTGGCATTTGGTTGATGAGATGACCATAGAAAGAAGAAGACTGAACAAGATGAATCCAATCCAGCGCTTACATTCTTACAAGAGTGTTCGCTAAGAAGGGCCAGAGTGCATTTAATACAGCAATGCAGAACCTTTCCAGAGCCAGGAAAAGTTAATTTGGGGGACTACAACTCTTAGAATCCCCCAGCCAATAAGGCACTTAATCAGGCTGACTGGTGGACGCTGGGAGCTCTCCAAAAAAGCAAATCTTCTAAGTTTTCCTCTTGGCTCTCCAGATTTTTCCAGCTTCCCAAACCGGCAGCCAACATGACCAGTGGTAAGGGATTATGAGCAGCATTGTCTAGAAAATCTGGAAGGCCATAGAGTAAGTAATGTAAGAATCATCCCTTACAGCCACATAATCTTGACCGGGAGGCTTACTGGCAAAGCTGAGAAATGACAGTACTGGAGGACTAGACTTGCAAAGGTGGAAACAGTAAATCCCTCAGTCTGCTGCTTCAAAAATCAGTGCTTCTATCTATGCAAGATACTTATCAAGACATGTTATTACAGCTCCCCAATTATCCCAGCAATTCCTTCTTCTTCCCAACAAGGGCAGAGCTGTTACTACTACAAGCTAGTCAGGTTCAGCCAAGGTACTGGAGTAAACAGACATCCTGCAAGATTTCACAGGTGGGAAATACAACCATGTTTTTAATACTGTAACTCATTTTTCTTAGGCCAAGGATCATTGTTCAAATGCCCACACATCTTTCCCAAAGCTGGCCATTATGACATATTCTTGAAGGCTATTTTCACCTCACTCTACCCTGTGGCTTTCCCAAAACAGTGCTCTCCAGTTGTGCTAGACTACAACTCCCACGTTTCCCTGCCATATATGGCAGTAAGTCTAACACATTTGGACTAAAAGTTGGGAGAAGCTGGTGCTGAGTTTCATTCTCTCATAGCATGTCCTCCAAGGATGTACAGTCAGCCCTACATATCTATGGATTCTTTATCCACAGTTTCAAGCATCCACAGCTTTAAAATATTCATATATATATATATATATATATATATATATATATATTCCAAAAAACAAACCTTGATTTTGCCATTTTATATAAGGGTCACCATTTTACTATGCCACTGCATTTAATGAGACTTCAGCATCCAGGGATTTTGGGATCCACAGGGGGTCTTGGAACCAAACCCCAGCGGATACCAAGGGCCTGTGTATATGCCAAAGAAGTTGTTTGTTCTTGGGATTTAAGGGAAATCACTGCTATCCAGATTACATATTATTATCATTTAATGTACTGTACCTATTATTAAGATAAACTTAATATTTACATTTTGAAAAACTCTCTCTTTGTATGTGTATAAGGGTATGTGTGTATCCATTGTTATTGTTATCCATTGTTAGCAAATTCTGAACGTCTTGCTAGATCCATCAGCAAGTCTCGATTATAGTTTTCCTCTATCCACTTTATTTCTGGGGACTTCTGGTAAAAGCTGCCCTTAAAACACCCATCAGAAGTCCTAGATTACAACTTTGTGATTCCAGGTGTTGTATTATCTATGCATATCCTAAGAAGACAGTCACGTTTAGGAGCCCAGTGACTGGTTGGGCCTCCTGTATTAAGCAAACATCACCTGCCAGTCCAGTAATCTTATTTACATGATTGAATGCTACAGATATACAGGATGACATCTGCAGTATGTGGGGAAAAGAACCACAGACTAATGTATATGTTCCAGGACTAACAAGTCTGGAATCCTAACCAGGAAGCTTGAGCAACCAGCATTCTGACATTTTAGTTCATAACATCATGGTCACCTTAACTTTTCTGTATTAAGAATGGAGGTACCGTTTCTTTCAAGTACTTTGAATGGTAGGAAGAATTTCTGGATCCACAGATTTAGGACACTTTATGGTCTCAGCCTAGGGGATAATACATAACACTATTATCCACTTAAGCATATTGACAATAGTGTGTCCTAAACTGCCACCTTGGATGCAGCTCACTTTTGTTTTCAGCATCTGAAGAAGACAGAGACCAAAATGTTTTGCTAATTTATTAAGTTCTGTTTGTTAATCACACACACTGTAACAGTGTGCACAGACAGACAGACAGACATTATTTTTATCCACCCAGTCTGGTGCTTATGATAATCTTGAAAATTGCTGCACACTGACAGCCACTGAACAGACAGATGTAAAGGACGAAAAGCCTTCTGTAACTTTCAAAGGCATGAGACTAAAAGTCTAATCTGCACTGCAGAAATAATGCAGTTTGACATTGCTTTAACTGCCATGGCTCCATGCTATGGAATTCTGGGATTTGTAGTAGCACCAAAGCATTCTAACAGAGAAAGCTAAATATCTCACAAAGCTACAAACCTTAGAATTCCATAACATTGAGCCATGGCAGTTACAGTGATGTCAAACTGCATTATTTCTGCAGTGCAGATTAGACTTGAATCTCCCAAGCTTCCCTCTTCACTAAATTGTGGCGGAAGGTGGGTCGGTGCATGGAGGAACAACAAGAATCTAGTAAAATTATTTCTGGAAACATTAATTTCCTGAATCCCCAAGCCATCATGGCAAGTGGCCAAGATTCTTGGGTGATTCTGGGAGCTGTAGTTTCCAAAGTAAGATTTCCAAGTTTTGAGACGGGTTCTTTTTTTAAAGGAAGGAAGGAAGGAACTCTGGTTGCTACAAAAGGGCCCTGTCCTATTATAGTATGTATAGTATGTATCATAGTATGTAAACAGACTGCAATCTTTTTTGTAATAGTTGCTGTATACTTGAAGAAGTACAATATTAGCTGCCTTTAAAGCATTTTAAAGAGCAATGTTGGGCAGCAGAAAGAAAGGGAGGACTTCACTCACAAACCTGCATGACTACAACCTGTCACTTGCTCAGCTGAGATCCCATGTGCTGCCTAATCCTTAGAATTACGAGGGGCTGGCTTCAGTCCTGGCTGAGACATGGAGCAATATAAAGCTGCTGCTATTGCCTTGGGCTTCCTTACGTAATTGTTGCCTTGCAAGTTGTCAGCTGCAGGGAGGGTGGAAGCAGACCTGAAAGCCTCGCCATGAGTTCCACACGTCCTGTGCCTCATCCATCCCAATTAAATTGCACATTCACAGCTCTGCTCCCTGACATGCTCCAGCTATTCCACGTGCATGATCAGTTCACCATGCCTGGCCAGCTCAGGCCTCTAGGAATTTACAAGCTGCCCCATCTTAAGTAAACTGTCTGGGGCAGAGGTGTCAGGCCAAGCCATAGGTTTTGTTCCAACACCTCAGGCTGCTCCACGAAACCTCTTAAACTCAAATGAACACTTTTCAAAAGAGCCTTAAGCCATTGCAGCTAAAACAATGAAGAGGCTTGCAACACTTTTTATTATAGGAAAGCCTTTCACAAATTAGAACCCACTTCATGGGTCCAGAGGCGTCACTAGGGGAGTGCAGGAGGTGCGGATGGCACCACGTGACACCCAAAGGGTGGTGACACCACTGCTCCCCAAAACATCTCCCTTTTGGCAGAAATGGGCCATAGTGTTCACCTGCTTCCCTTTAAAATGATGCAGAGGAGGTGTGAGTGTGGTGAGGCTCAGTTAAAAAAATAAAGGAGATTAATGTTTTTAATTAAAAATTAAATTTTAATTTTTTAATGAAATATTATTTCTATTATAAAAATATTCTTATTAAATTTTCCTTAAAAACATCACATCTTACCAAATTTTCACTTCGACCACATGAAATTATGTACATGCAAATACATTTAAGCTGTGTGTATGATACTGTAATTTAAAGTTATCACTTTAATTTTGCTAGTTGTTTATGTCACAACTATTACCACACCCGTTCAGTGATATATGGGAATTAGGATTTATGAGTAACATTAATACAAAAAATATTACTAAGGATTCCGTATGGTGTGCCATGGGAGGAGGCCAATGGGATGTGTGTGACACCATGAGTTACTGCACCTCGTGATGCCAGCCCTACTGACCCCACTGCTTGGGACACATCTGGCCCAGAGATAGGCCATATGTGGCTCCCTACCCAATTGCCACACTACTGAAACCAGGCAAAAATCACTACAGGCTGTTGACTCTCCCTTATCTTGTTGACTCTCCCTTATGCTTGGGACCAGAAGTGCTGGGAGTTTGGGATTTTTTTTCCAGATTTTGGAATATTTTCATGTACATAATGAGACATCTTGGAGATGTTTTGTATATACCTCATACACTAGTCTCAAGGTAATTTTATACATTATATTTTAAAAATAATTTTGTGCATAAAACAAAGTTTGTGTACACTGAACCATCAGAAAGCAAAGTCTCAGCCACCCATGTGGACAATTTTGTATTTGGAATATTCCAGAATTCTGGATAAGGGAGACTCAACCTATAGTTCTTAGAGAGGGCTATAAAAAACAAAGTTGTCTTCTTTAAGATACAGGCTCATGGGAAGCACATCCTTTGCTTCAAGGCAGGAATGGGATTAGGTGTGCATCCCTTCAGATGTCATAGGAACTCCATTTCCCAGTAGCTCTAACTGGGGGTGTAGCTATATAGGTGGATGAGAGCATTGCCTCCACAGTAGGAAACCAGAAATGTTCCTTTATTCCCTAAACTTCTAGCATTGTAAAGAGTACAACCTTGAAAACAGTTCCCACCTAGAGAGCTTGTAGTTACGGTGTTTGCATTCCTGTGATCACTTTCCCTGCGTCTTTAGATAACTGTGTAGGTTGAGTCTCCCTTACCCAAAACGCTTGGGACCTGGTGATTTTGGATTTCAGAGATTTTCAGATTTTGGAATATAGTCGCCCCTCCATTCTGCTCCTCCCTTAGTGAAAATGGAAACTAGCATATATTAAAGACCCATTGGTTTGAATTTCCATGTGTGCCATTTGAGCCACAAATAATCACCCCTCCATGAATAATCAAGACTGCGGAGTTCAAGTCCACAAAAACGGAGGGGTGACTGTATTTACATATGCATAACGAGATATCTTGGAGATGAGACCCAAGTCTAAACACAAAATTCATTTAAGTTTTCTATACACCTCACATGCATAGCCTGAAGGTAATTTTAGCTATAATATTTTAAAATAATGTTGTGCATGAAACAAAGTTTGTGAACATAGACCCATCAGAAAGCAAAGGTGTCACTGTGTCAGCCACTCATGTGGACAGTTTTGTATTTTGGAATATTTTGGATTTCAGATTCCAGTTAAGGGAGACTGAACCTGTATTTGCTGTGTTTGCATTCCCTAGGTCATTTTACCTGCCTCTTTTCTTTGAATACCTAAACAGTTCAGTATTTCTAAAGGCTCATTTCCAGTTTAAAGTCACTGCAATGTTAGAAATGTAGGGGCTGAAGAAACATTTTGGGAGAGGCAGAAGTCTTATTTGTGACAGCAATGGCATAATTTTGCCTCCCCCCAGTAGCTACACCCGCCTGACCTGAATAGCTAATGGGAAGGAATGCTAGCATTTGCAGTCCAACAACATCTGGAGAACCACACAATTCCCACCCAGCCACCCACCCTTTTTAGGCATACTTGCCTTTCTGGAAGCCTCCTAGCAGAAAGTTGTGCTGTAAAAACAACAAGTTCATAAAAAGAAATGCAGCATTTTGTCCACTGACATGGTGCTAAATTTTAGTGGCACATTTTTAGGCATACTTGCATTTCTGGAAGCCTCCTAGCAGAAAGTTGTGCTGTAAAAACAACAAGTTCATAAAAATAAATGCAGCATTTTGTCCACTGACATGGTGCTAAATTTTAGTGGCACATTTT
>NC_056523.1:20285680-20295971 GCF_019175285.1 Sceloporus undulatus | reverse complement strand
GTGGCACCAAGGGGGATGTTGCCTGGATGGGTTCCAAGGGATGACATTTGTCCTTGAGATCTGCAGTACCTCCCACCCTGATCCAGTACATGAAAGAAAATGCTACAATAAAGTTGGTACAGTACTATTCACACACACACGTATGTATTCCCCCTAAGAGCGTCTAGGGGAATGGCTATGGTCCCATTTTTAAAAATAATTTTACCTCTGAGGTAGGCTAGGCTGAGAGAGAATATGTAGACTAAAGCAACTCAGTAACCTTCATGGCTGAATTATATATAGAATTCAAAAGAAAGTGTGAGGGCCCAGTTGCACTATTCAAAAAAGGTGTAAGATGGAATGCTCTCAAACTTACATGTATCCTGTTCCCTTTAGTGATGTGACCAGAGCGAGAGAATGGGTGAGAATGGGGCTCATGTGATAAACTCTCAAAAGCTAGGAATATCTGGGTTCAAATCCTATTTGTATACAGCATTTACTGACTGGATGACTTTGGTTGAGTCACTATTTCAAACCTTACCAAGAATTCAGAGACACCACACTCTAACTGTGCAAAAGATGTTGTAGCATAAGCTTTTGTAGACTCGTTCTACTTCCTCAGATGCATAGGGTGAAGTGGTGTCCAGGAAGGATCTTTATAATTAGACTATATGAATAGTCATGGAAATGCAACACTTGTGGTGATGACTTACAAGTTCAATTTTAACTATGGTCATCAAGGGACATGCATCTAAAGAAATAGACAAGTCTACAAAAGCTTATGCTACAACTACTTTCACACAGTTAGCCTCAAAGGTGCTACAAGATCCCTTTGCATATTTAATATAAGTCTGATACTTGAAAGTTTTTCTGAAAATATTACAACTAGAAAAAGATGCTACTGCATAAAAATGTGGAAGAAACATATCTTAGGGAGTACAGAACAAGGATGCGGAGATGTTGGTGTTATGTGCCTTCAAGACAATTCCAACTTACAGTGACTGCCCTCCCTCATAGGGTTTATTGGCCAGGTTTATTCAGAAGTTTGCCACTGCTGTCCCCAGAAGCTGAGAGCGTGTGATTGGTCCAAGGATACTTAGTGGGTTTCCATGGCTGAGTGTGTATTTGAATTCTGATCTTCCAACGCTCAACTACACCATGCAGACTCTCAACACCATGATGGCTGTCCAGAATTAATTAATGCTACGTGCCTGGGTGTGCACCTTTGTAGTAAGACTAGGTGTTCTACTTCCACCTCACATACCCAATATACCTGGTAAATCAAGTACTATAATAACTGTTTGTGGGTTTTTTGGGCTATGTGGCCATGTTCCAGAGAAGTTTCTTCCTGACGTTTTGCCAACATCTATGGCTGGCATCTTCAGAGAGTATAATAATTATTTTCTCACTATGTGTACCAGTTGCAGCTACATGCTTGATGCTTACCTTATTATACTGGAGCATCTTCTCTAAAAAGGCAGCTTGGTGTAGTAGTTTGAGCATCGGACTACAATTCTGAAGTTTGAATCCCTGCTTGCCATGGAAACCCACTGGGTGACTTTGGGCAGGTCACACTGTGTCAGACTCAGGAGAAGGCAAAGTTTGAATCCCCTCTGAATAAATCTTGCCAAGAAAACCTGGCAATAGGTTCATCAAGGTTGCCATAAATCGGAAGGCACACAACAACAAACCTCTCTAAAACAAACCTACATATTTGATTATGTACGCACCTTTCCTTTTCCTGGCATTAGAAATGTATCCAGGTTTTGTCAGCATATAATTCTGGGAGTTATGCTGATAATAAAGAGTGTGACCCAATTAGAAAGAGAAAGATGGCCTGATACAACTTGTCAGATAAAATGCTGTGATTCTTCCTTCCTTCTACTTTAAGTCAGCCTTCCCCACTTTGGCTCCACTAGATTTAGAGAACTCCAACTCCTATGCTGGTTGACAATTTTATGTGTGGCACTCCAATACATCCTGGAAACTGGGTATATAGAGACCAAAGTGCTAGCCTACCCACTGATAGATGTTTCACTTAAAATCTCCAGTTGAAACAAGGAGGATGATGGTAACTGCAATTCTCCATATAGCTCCTTTAACTACAACTGTCAACTTTTGAACTTTGTCCCTGTAGCTATGCCTTTAACAGCAGCTGGATTGGCAGCAAATGGCAAGTGCTAATTAATCTATTGTTGTTATGTGCCTTCAAGTCCTTTCCAATTTATAGCAGTCCTAAGGCAAATGTGTCACAGAGTTTTCTTGGCAAGCTTTATTCAGAGGGGCTTTGTCTTTGTCTTCCTCTGAGGCTGAGAGAATGCGACTTATCCCAGGTCACCCATTGGGTTTCCATCGCCAAGTGAGGATTCCAACCCCGATCTCCTAGAATTATAGCCCAGCCTTTAATGCACAACAGTACACTGACACTAATGTTTATTGCCATATATTTATTAAATAAACTCACATCCCACCTTTATACAGGTTGAGTCTACCTTATCCAAAATGCTTGAGACCAGAGGTGTTGTTTAATTATTATTTTGAATATCTATTTTGTATATATGTGCATAATGAGATATTGTGGAGACAGGGCCCAATTCTAAACATAAAATTCTTTTATGTTTCATATAAACCTTATACACATAGCCTGAAGGTAATTTTAAACAACATTTTTAATAATTTTGTGCATGAAATAAAGCCTATGTACACTGAACCATCAGGAAACAAAAGTGTAACTATGGCTTGGTACAAACGGGCGCTTTGTGGAGTCCTGGGGCCAAAATTAGAGCTCGGGAGTGCAGAGTATCAGCATGCTCCGGAGCTGAAGAGCACAGTGGCAGCTCTGCACGTTGGGGTGCCATGCTTATGTCATTGATGTGTGACAGTACGCCAAAGACACGTGGATGGCAGTGGCCTTGCATGCCAAAAAGAACCTGCTTTTAGCGGGTTCTTTTTGATGCGGAGGGAGCCCGCACGGTTTGGTTGCTGCGGGCTCCCTCAGGAGCAAAAATGGGTGGCTCCAGCCCACCCTTTCAGGGCAGTCTGTTGAGCCCCTACCTCAGCCACTCATCAAATAGGTTTTGATTTTTGGAGTATTTTGGATTTTGGAATTCCAGGTAAGAGACACTCAACCTGTACTTATAAAAAAGATCGATATGCATGGTTGTTAACAGTAGTAACATTCAAATACAAGCCAAAACAATTAAAACATGGATATAAGATTTCTTTTTTTTAAAAAAATAATTTTATTAATAAAAAGATTAAAACATTACAACAGAACAATAAACAAATGTTACAACCAACTTCATACACATACATACTGACATACATACATACTTACATACTGACGTACATATATAACTTGAAATTCCAGCACCAAGAGTACCATGCAATATCATGTGCTGATTTCTAAGCTTAAGTTGCTGCCCAACGTTTGTGGTTCCTGGCCAGACTGGATTTTATCCATGGACTCAGTCACCTGCTTCATTCCATTACCTGTTTCATAGTATACCTGGATTCCTTCTTGCCAAGTGTTCAGGGAGAATGACAGGATCACAAAAGGAAATAGGCAAGCAGGAGTACTACTGAGGAAATGATACATTTCCTTTGCTTCCATGTAAGGCTGAATGGAGTACAGTATTTGGAATGAGAAACAGCAACTCCAGGGGTGCCACATGGAGAGTGGTGGGAGCAACCCAAGGTTGGGTTTGCAGTTATGGTTGGTTGGGGCCAATTTTTTCTCCCTAAGGTCTACTGGGGGCCACATGAACTGCCAAAATAACCCAAAACCTGTAGGTACCTGGAAACTCACCTTGCTTTTGATATTTAGATACCAAAAAGTGCCTCCAAAGTACAGTATTTGGAATGTTAAACTGGTGGGGAAGGGGATATGAGGCTTTGTTGTTATTGATTGCCATCAAGTTGACTTCCACTTATGGCAGTCCTGTGAATGAGAGACCTGCAGGAGTCCCTGGTGTCTTCAACAGCCCTGTTCAGGTCTTGCCAACTTTGGGATGTGGCTTCCCTGATTGAGTCAATCCATCTGTAATGTGGTGTGCACTTTGCCCACTCCTGTTTTAGATACTAAAGGTCTGAAATCTGCCATCACCAATCTGCCCATCATGAGTGCTTCTGGTTTTTCCTCCTATTGTAATTATACATAATTAACCGCAAGTAATAATATCTTTGCTTAGTATGTGTAGATAGTTAAACATCATATATATGTTGGGTGATGTTTTTAAAAAAACAAAACTAAATGACCTTGTTCCGGAAAACACTTGGTTTTGTTTATACTACTGGGTAATAACGCATGAGATCATTGCTGAGCAAATGACATTGTTCTTTCATCGAGGGGTATTGAACTGGATTCAGTTTCTGACTGCTTAGCCATGATATCACATACAACAACTGAGAGGAAGTCTTTTTATTGCTTCCTTGAGTCTGAAGTACTAGATGTTTCAGGCCTGACACACATCAGTTATATACTTGCTTGTCATGTCAAAGACCAAGGTTTTTGCTCTTTGTTCTGTCACATGAACCATCATCCAAAACCCACATCAGTAATATCTTTACTGGACTAATCAAAATGTACAATATATACATGATGCAAGCTTTTGAAGCTTCACTGACGTTTTCATCAGGCAAAGGTGTTAAAAATCAAACAGGAGAAGATGTTACTGTTCTTATTGCTCTCAGTTAAGATGACATGGAGAGAGATCCATGCAGTGAGGCTACTCCTGAATCCTGGTTTTCCCCACGTTTGGAACTCAAGGCAGTTTACAATGTTGTTGTTGTGTGCCTTCAAATCATTTCCAACTTATAGCAACCCTAAGGTGACTCTATGATGGGGTTTTCTTGGCAAGATTTATTCAGAGGAGGTTTGCCACTACCTTCCCTTGAAGCTGAGAGAGTATGACTTGTGAGTAAACATGGTGTAGTAGTCTTAAGTGCTGGACTGCAACTCTGGAAACCAGAGTTTGATTCCCTGCTTGGCCATGAAACCCACTCTGTGACCTTAGGCAAGTCACAGGCTCTCAGCTTGCAATAGTTTTTCTTAAAAAAAAAAAAAAGTTAAAAACTCACAAAATACAAACATTAAAAAATGATCACACTATCAATAAAATAAAATAAATACATAGAACAGTTAAAAAGAGAAATATCACAAAGGAAAGGGGGAAGCTAAGTTTTGGGAGATGTAAAGTCCTGGGTTTTATTATATTTCTTATTTGTGGTTTGTTTATTAATTTTGTCATATTGTTATGTATTTTTAACCATATTTTATTGTTTAATTTTATACTTGGGAGGGAGGGTTGGGACGGGGTCTTGTGGGGCTTGTTGTTTTTATTGTTCTATATTGTATAAACTCTGCTGTTACCCGCCTCGATCCTCAAAGCAGAAGAGGCGGATATAAATAAATATTATTATTATTATTATTATTATTATTATTAATTTCCAGGATCCCACACTTATTTTTACTGAATCTTGACAGGATTTGTCATCTCTTACCTGACATGGTGCACATACCTTCAAATCACCAAAATGCAGTAGGAGAGGCAGCAGCTGAGCAGGGACGTAGCCAAAGGGGGGTTCTTGGGGTCCAGACCCCCCCTCCATTAAAAAATTGAATGGTGCATGCTGCTGCGCCGCTGCGCCCAAGCCCCATTATAATGGTGGCACTTAGTCTGGACCCCCCCTCCTAAAATCCTGTCTACGTCCCTGAGCTGAGGATTTTGCCAGCCATCTCTCATCTGAAAACACACCTGTGCAACATACCTGAAATCCTGTTCCACAGCAGGTGTGGAGGGGACAGATGACAGAACCAGAGAGGAGATCTGCAATTTCTGGTATATGGGATCTTCAAAAGTTTATCTTTAATGTTTGGATTGCTAGGTGGCTATGCAAACCCACCTGTTGGATAGCACAGGTGAAGCCTGCTCAGTATAGCAGATGGCAAAAAGATGTCAGTATTTCTATGGGACCACAGCAAAGTGGCAGAGATGACTTTACAGCAGGGGTAACCATCCAACCTTCCAGATATTGTTAGATTTCAGCTCCCAGCATTCCTTACCATGGCTATGCTGGGAAGGGCTGCTGGGATTTGCAGACCCAAATCAGAAGGGCTGCACAAGAGAATATTCGAACGAATGAAGAATGGCTACTAACGTTATTAGACTTATTGGAAAAGGATAAAATAACCAAAGGATTAAGAAATGAACATTCTAAAAATTATATTGAAGACTGGAAAAAGATTCTAGGCTATTTAACCCAGAAAGTGCAAACTGAATAAGATATAAAAGGAAATTAAAATGTCGGCTCAATTTGGAAGTGAAAGAATAAAATGTATACATTGGTGATAATTACAGTTGGGAAAAGAAAGGAAAGAGAACATGATATTTTCACTACATCATGATAGCCTCTTAAAAGAACAAGTGCAGACAAGTAAAACTTATTGAAAGGTGCAAGCAAAGAAGTAATGGATGGGGTACGGATGATTTGTGTAATGTAACATTTATGTAAGTTGTACAGTGAATATGTATGTGATTTCTATGTTTTACTAATGTGGTGTGATTTCTTTTTAATGTTGTTTTTAAATAACAATATCAATAAAATTTATATTTTTTTAAAGAAGGGCTGAACACTCCCTGTTCTTGCTTTAGATGCAGAAGTTCCCAAGTTCAGCCCTGACATCTCCAGCAAAAATGGATCAAGGAGCAACAAACTGGCCCATCTCTATCTTGGGCCAAAGGAAAAGGAAGATTTACATCTGGTAAAACTGCTGTGAAGAGGTGATTTCACTGGTTTTCCCAGCCCTTCTTGACATGGTATATGGAAGTCCTTCCATGTGTGTATATATACCTTCAAGTCACCTATCGACTTATGGTGATCCCATGAATTCCATAGTGTTTTCTTAGGCAAGAAATGCTCAGAGTTGTTTTTGACAGTTTCTTCCTCTGAAACATCTAGCCTACAACATCTGGTGTTCCTTGGCTCTCTCTCCAGGCTGACCCTGCTTAGCTTCCAAGATAAGATAGGAACTGGTGCCTTCAGGGCATTTAGGCCTGACAGGAGTCTACATGGAAATTAAAGAATGAGGAGGAGGAGGAGGCTGCTGGAACCGCGGCGATCGCCGCGATTCTAGCGGCCCCGCGCCTGTTCCCTGCCTGGGATGCAGCCAGGGATGCCTCTCAAGCCGGGAGGAGGAGGAGGAGGCCGCTGAAACGGCGGCGATCGCTGCAATTCTAGCGGCCCCGCACCTGTTCCCTGCCTGGGATGCAGCCCAGGCTGGATCCCAAGCCGGGAGGAGGAGGAGGAAGCCGCTGGAATCACGGCGCCCCCAAGAAAGGCCATCCAGTCCAACCTCCTTCTGCCATGCAGGAACTTTTAATCAAAGCATCCCCATTGACTTAGATGGCCATCCAGCCTCTTTGACAGCCGCTGGAACTGCTGCTCGACCCCCCGAAATAACATACACACAACAGCTCTTTCACACACACAACACGCAGAACCGGCATTGCTAATTTGTTGCAAGGGAAGGTCATGGTTACGTTAAAACCAAGCAGGAATGTAGAGAGGAAACAGGTACGGGCACGTTGTATCGCGATTGTTAATGTGCATGAGCTGGCTCTCCAGCTGTTTACCGGGCTGTCATGACGGGACCTCCCCTTTCACCCCGGAAGCGTTTAAGGTCACAACCCATGCAGGGCACCACTGAGCATGTGCGAGGCGGCCGATACGAATCGGCCAATCCTCATGTTGAGCACCGGTGTGACAAAACATTCTGCACTGAATGCACTTCGCGCGAATGCGGATTGGCCAATTTGAATCCTGCCAATGCGGAAGGACTCCCAGGTATGACAGTACTTTGCGAAATAACGCAAATTCGAATCGCCCAGTGCAGAAGACCCCCAGTTCCACACTCATCTGATAAGGGCCATAGTAAGGATCTGCTCTGATCCAAACCGTAGTGGCTCAAAGAACAGCAGAGTTCAGCATGTGTGAAAATCTTTTTTTCTTATTTGCATTGCCAAAGAGATGAACAATATGAGAATGAAAGCAGAACATAGCTAGATTGTATTCAAGACTTGTCTTGTTTAATTTAAGTAGATAAAACCATGTTCTAGTATTAGACAGGATGAAAAGCCTCTCCCTGTTTTCTTCATACCTTGTTGTTGTTGCTGCTGCTGCTGCTGTTGTGTGCCTTTAAGTTGTTTCCGGCTTATGGCAACCCTAAGGCAATCATATCATGGGATTTTCTGAAGCCGAGAGAGTGTGACTTACCCAAGGTCAGCCAGTGGGTTTCCATGGATGAGCGGGGATTCATATCCTGGTCTCCAAAGTCAATGTCCAATCAATGCTCGAAGCACTATGATACGCTGGCTTATACTATGTATAGGCTCCATTCCCACTCGCTCATTTGTCCTGGATAGAACTGGGCAGATCCAGGTCCCCCCATCTCAAATCTCCTTGGAAACAAATTCGTACTAGCCATTACTTCCATTTGGGTAATTTACTCCTCCAAAGTTCACATTTGCAGTACCGGTTTAAAATGGAGCCTCCTTGTTGTCAATCAAATTTACTTCTGCTTTCGTCAAAGGTGACGTATCCTACAGCCATTGGCCAACCAAATGGTGCTTTCCCCCTCCTTTTTTTTTTTTTTTTTTTTTTTGAAAAAATGGTGGCAGTGTGCACATATTCTGTCAAATTTAAAAACCTCCAGGTGTGTGTGTGTGTTGTGTGCCTCCGGCCTTCCCCAAAGTCATGGGTTTCCACAGCCTTCCAGCCTCTAGCTTCCCCTTTGCTTCCAGCCAAATGCTATAGCCCTTGCCTTCCCCCATGCCATCCCATTCCTGTCATAATAATAATAATAATAATAATAATAATAATAATAATAATAATAATAATAATTCCTCACCCCAGAATGCCATCTCTGCATCCTCTCTCCTTGCATCCCCAGAATGCCTCACATACACATACACATATGTAGCACAAGCATTCTGTATCAATTTGCCAAATTGAAAGGGAAACATTTGTAACATTCACATTGTAGCATTCGCATATTAATTTTAAAAAAAAAGCCTCTTGCAAAGTGAGGTGCCATTCCAGCAGCAAGGAAACGAAAGGGAAATATAGCACAAGCAGACACATTCTATCAAAATATATCACCCTGTAGAAAAAGCATTAGCAAATTACCAAAAGAGAGAGAGAGAGAGAGAGAGAGCTGTCTGCAAGAGGGAGGCATGTTCCGTTCTCTGCCCTCCCTCTGACCTAATCCCTCCCCTGAACTTGACCCTTCATCCTTCTCCTTCCTCCCCCTCCTCCTTCTTCTTCCGATGCTGCCCTCCATGGCACCCTTCTTTCCCCCGGATCCTATCTTCTCCTCCTCCTCCGTCACCCCGATGAAGGGGAGGCATGTTCCGCCCTCTGCCCTCCCTCTGACCTAATCCCTCCCCTGAAATTGACCCGATCATGACTGGGGCCAAGTTCATATTTGCCAGGACCCGGGTTTTCCGAAAAGATACAGGTAAAACTCTGCTTTCAAAAGACCTGAGCCAAGGGGCATTTGCCCCTGAACAGGGGTGAAAGCCTTGATTTTGCTTGTGGAAGAATCAGGGCCAATATGAACTTCCTGTAGTTAATCCAGTTTCTGAACCAGGGTAAAAGGTAGTCTGAATGGCCCCATAATATACCATGTGTAGTATACATTTCTATTATGTCTCCTCTTATTGGTAGTCTAAGACAGATAGCCCCATATGTTGTACCTTTCCCTCACAGAAGAATTGCTCCAGCTTCCCAGTTGTTTCAGGTGCCCTTTTCTGCAACTTTTCCAGCTTTACAGTATCATTTTGGGGTGTGGTGACCAGATCTGTATGCCATCTTCCAGATGTGGTTGCTCCATGGATTAGAATAAGGGCAGTAAAACTATACAGTACCACACCCAGTATGGCGCTTGAGTCCCCAAACTGAAGATTAAGAATCCCATATTCTGCCACATGATCTACCTGAGCTATATAACTTTCTGCTCTCCAGTTTTAGCACGAGTGGGTCTCTTTGGGAGTACTGGGGATATCTTCATTAAAAACAGAATGCACTCCCATGGCTGCATACACTGTTCTCTTCTGTACAGCTCTATGCCTTTTTTCAGATCTTGGCCTGAGGGTGTTCTTGTCAATGAAAATACATTACTTTAGCTTATCATGAGGCTTGTGGGAGTTGGGACATCAGCTTATTCTAGATTCAGCTGAGAATCTGGCTGGCACTAGCTCTATCTATCTATCTATCTATCTATCTATCTATCTATCTATCTATCTATCTATCT
>NC_056523.1:20267376-20285670 GCF_019175285.1 Sceloporus undulatus | reverse complement strand
GCCATCAAGTTGCCGTAGCGTAGGGTGACTCCATGAATTTCATAGGGTTTTTTAAAGCAAGGAATACTCAGAGATGCTTTTGCCAGTTCCTTCCTTTGAATAAAGCCTACGGGCACCCAGAATTTATTGCCAGTCTCCCATCCAAGTACTAAGCAGCGCTGACGCTCCTTTGGTTCCAAGATCGGATGGGATCTGGTGCCTTTGGGTATTTAGGCCTGTGAAACTAGCTTTACATCTGCACATTTTGATCACTTGCAAATGGACACAATCCTGAACAGGTGCAGTAGTACTATCACTGAATAATCAAGCACTCAAGCTTCCTGAGCATGGGGTTTCTTTCAACAACAACAACAACAACAACAACAACAACAATAATAATTTATATCCTTCCTCTTCCATGCAGGTAACAACAAAGTTTGTACAATACACAACAATAAAAACATCATCATCTTTATCCCACTTTTTCTCCCGAAATTGGAACTGAAAATGGTTCACAGTTTAAAAGTACAATACAATTAAAAGCATACAAGACAGAAGTATGCAGATTTCAGATCTTGAAGCATCCCACATTTCCCCTTCCAAAACAAACAAACAAAAAACTCAAGCCAAAATTGACAGCCTGAAACCTTGAAGGACAAGGAGGCACAATTGGCCTTTCCTGATCATGAGAATGGATGGACCTATATTAGGCCCAGGGAAGCTTTTTTCCTTCCTCAAACAGGGACCCCTCAGGCTTTAAAAGCAAAGTGGCCATCAAAGATTGTCTCAAATGGCTGATTATATACCCTGGAGTCATTAATGCCACTTCACTGGCCAAAAAATCTTACATTTTGGGGTGTTGTAAAAATGGCCTTGGAGAACCACATGAAATCCACATCTCTGATCTAGGAAATGACAGTGGTTGAGATCTGACATATTTGTGGAACATAAAACAGTGTTTTCCACACACATTCACACATGTTGCCCTCTGTGCCATTTCACAGTTTTGCCATCTTGTCAAGAGCCCTGCTGCTCTGTCATGAGGACAGTGGGTGCGCCATCTGTTTTTGTTCATTATTGATGCCCCAAATCCCCTTCTTTAAGCGGACCCAGAGTCCCATCTGCCACAAGCTTTTGTTGACTCATTTATTAGATGTTCTCTCTGCCTTGGCAAACAAATGATCTAAGGCCATTCAACCTGTCTTCAAATATATGATATCATAATTTGTAGAATTAATCCATTCCCAGCATTAGATTTGCAGAGCAGCTCTGGACAGGCTCAACAAGCTCAGGAAATTAGCTGTAATCAAAGGGATCCAAATCCCAACCCAGTCTCCGTCCTCCTACAGATCTGTCATTTTGCCAGACGTTCTTTTTCCTCATTGACTTCCAACTCCTCTGCACTTTCCCTCTTTTCTACTGGGTGTGTGTTTCTTTGTGCTTACTTATACTCTTCTGTCCTTCCTCTCCTTAACAATGAGAGAAAAGCCACCATTACACTAAGCGAAATGTCTTGAACAATGTGCATATGTTATGAAGGCTGGCTCAACCATTAGGCCAAGTGAGGTGACCACCTCAAGTGATAGATGCTGGAATATGGTGGGAAATTCCCATTTATGCCTCTCTGCTAAAGAACAGAGTTCTGGATGCCACACAGCCTGTCCTAGATCCTCTAAACTAGCCTGTCGTGGGCTCAGGTTCAAATGGTGTGGTCCCATCCCCAGCACTGAAATAAGATTCATCTGCCAGTTCAGTCCATCTTTGTACATGGAATGATAAGGAGACACCATCTTGTCCTTTGTCTTTCATAGCAAAATGACATGGGTCAGCCAGGTTTTTGGAATTATTGGAAGGTGTGTGTGGGGTGCCAACAGAAGGACCTTGGCTGCTGCTTTGTGCCAGGACAGAATATCTTATGTTCTTGGTAGCAACTTTCCAGGGCCTCCTGCACAGGCAGGGGTTTTTCCTATCACTTGGCATTTCTTACTTCCAATGGTGAACATTGAAGTTCCTTATGCATGCAAAACCGTCACTCCTCCTTCTTTCCAGATCTGCGATCTGTCAGAGTGACACTGAAGATGGACAGGCCATAATGGTGACATATTGCCTCCAGTATCACAGGATCTATGCCTCACAGAACTAAGTGACTGGGGACCATAAGAGGGTACATTGGCTCTGATATCCAATCATTATTATGGTGCATCCATTCTGAGTTTTAGTCCAAATATTAAAATAAGTGTGCACAGTAATGAACTCATTTTGGGGATATTTTCCTTGGATAGTGCCTTTATATTTCAAGCTAAAACCTGGAGCGGATTCTCCAGCCCCAGTGACATTGATGCCATCAGCCAACATTGCTAGCAAGAAGGTTGGCTCTGCCCTGAAGCAGTTGTCCCAGCGTTACTTCAGACCTCAATTACTACAACCAATTAACAAAGACCTCTTAAATGCTCAAAAAGGGATGACAGAGGAGAGAAGAAGCACTTACATGCACATCCTGTCTTTCAAAACAGCTGTGTTTACTTCTCAGAAACACCAACTTCTTGTATAACCCACTTATTAGTTTTGTACACCAGAGCAACTCTCATTATAGATAATTAAAATGGGCCTATGCACCAGGCATGTACACCAAGCCATAAATTGCATTGTTGTGAGGAAGTGCATTTAATAATATTGCTCACAGTCAGTATGATGCAGGGTTGGGAACTGTGCAGCCTTCCAGATGTTCTTGAACTGTAATTCATTGCTCTCACCATTAGCGATGCTGGTTGGGGCTGTTGGGCACTGCAGTCCAACAACAGCTGGTATGCTGCATTATTCCCACCCTTGATTTATGGTATTAAAAATTCCCGGAGTCACCTCAAATGTTCCCAAATTTTTATCTAAATTATTAAAACATATCTCCTTTCTTATCTTTTTTAGTCCTTTTGCATCTTCCTTCCAAGAAAACCTTCCCCCAGTTTGGTGTTGTCCAGGTGTCTGGAACTACAGTCTTCATAACCCCAAATCACAGAATCATATAGTTGGAAGGGAACCCAAGAGCCACCTAGTCCAACCCCCTGCTATACAGGAATAGACACATACTCTCCAGTTGTCCCAGACTGGAAAGGCTAGTTCTGATTAATCTTTCAATCACTTTTGCAGCTGCTTTTACAAGGTCCCCGTTTATAGCTCCTTGTCCTGCTTTCTCCATTTGTCCTCATTTCCATTGCTGCAAACTGAATTCAAAGCACAGCAGGCTCAGGTAAAAGCAAACTTCAGCTCCTAGCTTTTCTGTTATTCCTCATTAATAACTTTTTGCCATTTTGACCATACTTTGATCTTGCCCATCTCTGAGATGTTGCAGATTATATAGACTACTGAAGCATTCTGTTTAAAGGGCTCCAATGAAGGAGAGTCCACTATCCCCTGAGGCAGTACATCCCCAATGACCGTACTAGCTGGAAATGATGGGAGTTGTGGCTGAACACAACTGAAGGACCTCAGATACAGAAATACTATAAATAAATAAATACTGTATGCATATATGTATGTATAGTCTTTCTGTATTGCCTCCCACAAGGGCTCCTGAGACAATGAACAAATAAAAACCAATTAAAACAATACAAAGATATAAACATTTTCATAGAATTACAGAGTTGGAAGAGAACCCAAGGGCCATCGAACCCAACCCCCTGCCATGCAGGAACTCACAATCAAAGCATACCCGACAGATGGCCATACAGCCTCTGTTTAAAGACCTCCAAAGTAGGAGACTTCACCACTCCCTGAGGGAGTGTGTTCCACTGTTGAACAGCCCTTACTGTCCGGAAGTTCCTCCGAATGTTGAGGTGGAATCTCTTTTCCTGTAGCTTGCATCCATTGTTCCAGGTGCTATTCCCTAGAGCAGCAGAAAACAAGCTTGCTCCATCCTCACTTTGACATCCCTTCAAATACTGAAACAGGGCTATCATATCACCTTTTAACCTTCTCCAGGCTAAAAATACCCAGCTCCCTAAGGCGTTCCTTATAGGGCATGGTTTCCAGACGCTTCACCATTTTGGTTGCCCTTCTCTGGGCATGCTCCAGCTTCTCAACATCCTTTTTGAATTATGGTGCCCAGAACTGGACACAGTATTCCAGGTGAGACCTGACCAAAACAGAATGGAGTGGCACTATTACTTCTCTTAATCTAGACTCTATACTTTTATTGATGCAGCCTAGAATCACATTGGCCTTTTTAGTTGCCGCATCACACTGTTGACTCATGTTCAACTTGTGGTCTGCTGCAGTATACCACTATTTTATTTAAAAGAGATGGGGCCAGCCTAACTTCCTTGGGGAGGGAGTTCCACAGTTGATGCGCAGCCACAGAGAAAGCCCTGTTACACATACCCACCAAACTAATATTATGAGGTATTGGAAAATACAAGAGATCCTTCTCTGAAGATCTCAGATTTCTGGCAGGCTCATATGGGAGGTGGGAGTCTTTCCAATATCCTGGCCCCAAGCCATTGAAGGCTTTGCACATCAAAACAAACACCTTGAATTTAGCTCAGAAGCAAACTGGAAGCCAGTATTGACTCTAACTTTGAAGGCCAGGGTTCAGTTCCCAGCTTGGTCATGAAACTCATTGGGTGACCTTGGGCAAGTCACATGCTTTCAGCCTCCTCTGGAAAAAAAAAAAAACCTTGCCAAGAAAACCCCAGGATAGGTTCATCCTAGGGTCACCATAAATTGAAAATGACTTGAAGGCACACAACACACACAAGTGTCTCTAAAATGCATGCCTGACACTAGTGTGGCTGCTGCATTTTGTACTAGCTGCTGCTTCCCATCACTTTTCAAGGGCAGTCCTATGTCCAGCGCATTACAATGGTCTAATCTAGAGGTAATTCAGGCATGAACCACTGCGGCTAGATCTACCTTCCTCAAGAAAGGGCAGAGCTGGCACACCAACCAAAGCTCTGCTGGCCACTGCAGGAATCTGGTTTTCCAGGAGCACTGCTGGGTCCAAAAGCACACAGAGACACACACTACAAACCTGGTCTTTCAAAGGGAGAGCAACTCCATTCAGAATAGGCTGCAATCCTAATCCCAGGCCGGTTTTCCTACTTGTGCAATGGACTGCTTAGCCTTTGTTAGATACCATTGTTTCCCAAGTATTAGAGGTATATTATCCATTTTTCAGGTGACTAGCCCTCACAATGCTGATTACAATATTCTTTAAAATACAGAATAAATAACCAACCCCTTTAAAAACTATTCACTACATAAAGCATTACATTAATTAAAAAAGATATTAACACATAGGGTAGCAAACTGTGCATGTCCAAAATTAAACATAACAGTCTACTAAATAAAAGTAGACTAAAGCTACAACAGCAAAAGGCTGGGGAGCATACAGAGTTCCCAAGAGAGGTTACTGAAAAAGCTGATAGAAGCACGAGCCATGCTGGCTTGGGGACTCTGGGAGGTTTGGGCAAGACCTATAGATGGTTGAAAGGGCCAGTTGAGCTAAGCTTGAAACCAGTACAATATCCAAGCAGCTTTTCCCACTGCTCCCGTGAAGTACTGGAAATCTGGCACAGATTAGATTAACATAACAGAGGCATAAACCATCATTTTAACCTTGTCCTTCCCTGACAGATGCTCAAGGGAGTGCAGATACTTTTTAGTTTTACAACAGTACCTCTGTTGGGTAAGTTAGACTGACCAGCCTGGCTATTGAATTTATGATAGAAAAAGGATTTAAGAAAAAGGAATGTTGTGGTACTGCCTTGATCCTTCTGGAACAGTGGGATATAAATAAAATCTATTATTTATTTATTTATTTAAGAAGATTATATTCAACTCAGATGAGGTCCCTCTGCCAATACATCCAAGGAAACAGATTGAAATCCACAAAAGTTTGTGTTAAAATAAATTGATTAGTATTAACCAGAAAAACTAGCGTGGGGTTGAGTGTTGGACTCAAAATCTGAGGAGACCAGGGTTCAAATCTCAACTCAGCCATGGGAACCCTCTAGGAGACCTTGAGGAATCCATTATTTCAGTCCCAGAGGAAGGCAAGTGCAAAACTCCTCTGAATAAATCTTGCTCAGAAACCCTTTTGATAGGATTGCCATGAAGTCAGAGTGAACTTGAATGTACTAACAACAAAAATCTATATTAAAAAATAGAGCCAGTGAGGTGTACAGAGTTGAATGTTGTACTAAGACTATGGGAGACCAAGGTTTGAATCCCTACTCAGTAGGAAAAACCACTTGAGTGATCTTGGACAAGTCTCTCAGCCTTAGAGAAGGCAAGGGCAATCCTCCTCTGAATAAAGAGTTGTTTTGAAGGCATATAACAACAACATCGGTATTAAAGGTGCCACAAGACACCCCACACTTTCTTTCCCTCTATAGTGCCAGATCCTTCAACATTTCACAGGTGAAACCTGGGGCACATGTGCCCAAGCAACAACAGATGTCAAGACGGCTAATATTATTAATGAAAAACACACAAACTAGAAGAGGATGAAGCAGCTTGCTTTGGCTTGAGCCTTTTGGGAAGGGCAAGATTCTTCCCCCTCTCCTCCATGTTAATTGAATGCAAGCTACTTTTGCACTTTAAGCTACTTTTGCACTTTGAACTCAGTTTGCAGCAACTGAGGTAGGCTGAGGGCAAAGGGGGAAAGTGGGAGGTGGAGACAGAAACAGGATTAATTGGGACCGGACCACCTCTGCCAAATCGCGACAGTCAGATGATATGTAGTGTGCACCCACCCATTTCTAATCCAGGAGATCTCCTGAAATGCCTGAGCCCAACCCTTTTTGTTCTGTAGGTTGTCAGCATGTAGCCTTGAGAAACAAAATCACAAGGGAGGCCTTTCAGGTGTTCCTACCCAAAAGGTTCAAATCAGTTCAATTTCAGCATCATCAACATCACTCATGTACATCTACCATCTTCCTGCCCCACCAGTATCATTTTATATCTTGTCTGTCAAGATATAGTTTCCTTCTTTACTATGGAAGAGAATGTGTGTGGCAACAGAGAGCAAAGCATCCACAGGTTCAAATGTGAATCAGATTTATGCAATTTTCATAGTACAGGATTTCGTCTATTCAAACTCAGGGGGATTTTAGGCTGTTCTAGCCCTACATGTTTCTTCCTGGGTTCTATTTTTAAAGAAGGCTGTATCTTGTCTGATAATCTCTCCCTTTCCCTTTTTGCAAGAATGTGCAAGCGTTAAGTCTGGCAGGGCTTCCCATCTGGGAAAATAACAATGTAAAGCAGAAAACAAGGGTGTTGAAACTCAGATCTGAGTTTGCAATCAAATCAGATTCATTACCGATGCAAATAGATCACTTGCACCAGACTACTGTATAATAATAACAACAGCAAGTTCTGCATAAATACGCTCACAGAATTGTGCTAGAAACTTTCACCTGCACATGCAAAAGAAGGCAAAGTGCTAGTTTATAACACATGTTCATTGCCATCAAGTTAGCCTTGACTTATGGCAACCCTATGAATAGAAAACTTCCAAGGCACTATCTTCTTAACAGCCTGTTAAGGTCTTGCAAACTTTGAGTCATGTTAAATCAATCCATCTATAATGTAATCTTCCTTTTTTTTCCTACTGCATTGAAATACCATACCTCCAAAGTGACTCGAAGCAGCTTTATTTTGGCCTGTCTGTAACAGGCCCTAATTTCATGATGTGTCTAAAGTACAACAGCTGCAGTTAAGTTATCTTGGCTTGTAGAAAGAGTCCAGCCTTGATTTGCTCTATGAATCATTCTTTTTTAGCAGTTCTGGTATACATAGAACTCTCTTACAGCCAGACAACATTCAAATGGTTTGATTCTGTTCTTGGCATCTTTCTTCACTGTCTAGCTTTCACAGCCAAACATAGAAAGTGTAAATACTATGGCATAGAGGATTCTGACTTTACTATGTAATAATATATTTTTACTCTTGGGAAGAAGTATACCTACTGGTAGTTTCTTCATAGCTACCCTTCTAAGTCTTTAGTCTTCTTTTCATTTCTTGACTAAAGTCTCCATTTTGATTTAGGATTGAGCCAAGATATGGGTGTGTGGCTTGGAGGGCCCTCATTCATAGGTTCATAGGTCCAAGGCAACTTGATGGCAGTTAACAACAACAACAACAACAACAACAACAACAAGTTATAAATATTTCAATGTCTTCATTGGTCTTCTTAAAGTAATGTAAATGGCTTGTGATAATTATTTATGTTTTCTCGATAGTCAGCTGTAAGTTACCCTTCTCTAGCACTTTCGTCTTTGACTTTCCTCACTAGTTGTTTTACTCTCTGACATTTTCTGCTAGTGGTATGGTGTCATTTGAATGTCTTATACTGCTGATGTACCTTCTCCCAATCTGGCTTCTTCCAGGTGTGAGGATCTACAACTCTTACCATCTCTGAACTTCATGGCCAGTGAGAGCTGTAGTTCAACACATCTGGAGGCCACCAAGACTGAGGAGAGCTAACTGATGCAGAAATGTGCCATAAAATATTCCCCAAAGCTTTTCAAGTCTTCTCTCTTGGGCAGAAAGGTCACAGAATTTCCATATATGAAATACACAATTCCTCCAGCAGAAACAGCAATGGGCATATCTTTTATACCCCTCCACCATTTGTATTTGCAGTAGCACTGAACTAAAACAGAGAAAGAAGAGCAGAACAACAAAAACGGTTGAGCCTTCTAAGGAGTGGCCATACTGCACAGTTACAGCAGTTTGATGCCAGTTTAAGTGTCATGGCTCTCTCCCACTGAATCATAGGATTTGTAGTTTGGTGAGGGACAGTACAAAAGCCAATCTTAACAACCATAAAGTACAGAGGAGTGTACTACAGAAACAGAACTCTCTGACAGACAATTCTAAACACCCACCAAACTATAAATCCCAGAATTCCATAAGACAGAGCCATGGTAATGAAAGAGGTATCATAGCACTATAATTGTGCACCATCAAAAACCACATTGTTTGAGTGGGAAAATACTGAGATAGAGGGAAATGAACCCTTTTCTAGTGCCTCTTAATTGTAACCTGACACACAGTGCAACCCTATGTCCACTTGACTTGGAGTAGGATCTGCCTGCGTCAATGGATGCTATTTCTGAGTAAGCATATGTCAAATTGCTCTGCTGTTAGTCACCAAAACTGAAGAAGATCCTATCCAAGATCTCCATCATCTCACTAAGCCCGAGTTGAACTACAATAAAACATATGAAGAAAGGTTGAAGTAGCTGGGCATATACAGCTTGGTGAAGAGAAGAGTGATGGCTGCCAAGGAGAGGAGAGTGCATGTTTGTTTTCTGCTGCGCCAGAGGTTTTCATGGTTTGGGGTTGCAGCAGAATAGATTTCAATGGAATATTTGAAGGAACGTCTTGACAGGAAGAACAGTTTGGCAACAGAACTAATTGCCTTGAGATGTGGTGGGGTCTCCTTCTCTAGATGTCTTTAAAAAGAGGCTGGGGAAACTTCAGCTGGAGATCCTATACTGAGCAGGGGTTCAATGGCCCATGAAGCCCCTTTGAACTATATGGTTCTATGACTCTAACTCTCATTATCCCTGACCCTGACCTTTGAGGTTGTTAGCTAGAGTGATGTAGTCTAATAACATCTGCAAAACCACAGGTTCCCCAGCTCTGTTGTTGACAATTAGGCATATATTCCTGTCGTATGTCCTGTCATCCTAGCATTTTAGATTCAGAAGGAATCTTAGGGGTCTTCCATTTCAGCCACCTGCTGCTTGGTGCTTTCTACACCAGATCCTTAGTCCACACAGAAGAAGAGGGAAACATATAGAAGCTCTTCATGGCAGCTACTCCCTTGATCTTGAACTGCCTGATGTACATGGTCTGACAAAGAGAAGGTATTGCCATTTTTCCCGTCCATTTTTCCTTTGCCTGTCAGTGCTGATATATGAGACAAAAATTTAATGTGCAGTGTTCTCTCTTTAGTGCTGGAGGGAAGCTTTACCTCTTTTGTTTCTGCCTGTTCCACCACTGTTACAGGTTAATTTCTACCTGCTGAATTTCTACCTGTTCCACCCTGCAAAAAGGTGGCACCCTGGGAAACTTCATGCACCATGCATACACTCTCTTTCACACACAAATATCTTGTGATGTCTATACTTTAAAATTTAACAAAAGGTAAAGACTCAAAATAGAAATTAAATGCGGATATAGCAGTGGATTTTCACAGAAAGAAAAAGGTGTCAAACACGGGCCAATTTGTCTCCCTTTTGGGTTTCCTAAAACAAAAAATGCCAGTGCATATGCTTGGCTTGGAATTCCGCATTTTACACTGAAAGAGTTGCTTGTAGAGATGAAGATATTTAGGGATTGCTTGCTGTTATTCAATATGAGAGGCACTCTGTACATGTTCAGAGATGCCCATTCCTTTATTATTACTTAACATGAACATGACTGTTGCCTGGTTAATTGAAGCAATTCACTCCCTATTTTAAAGAGACTCACATTAAACCCCCATGTCTACTTCCTCAGATGCATTTGGTCACTAGGCTTCAGACGGAAAGCTCATGCTGCCAATTTCTTTTTTTTAGTTAGTCTCAAAGGTACTACAAGACTTTTCTGCATACTGATTCTACAGACTAACATGGCTATATCTTTGAATTAATCCCCATGTTATTATCAATAGATCAATAACCATTTTTGTGTATATTTATTTATTTATTTATTTATTTATTTAAAAATTGACCCTTAGGTTGTTACCTTTCCTTTCTGGATGCTGGTGGCTGGGGTCCATCCTCCACGGCGCCTCCTGGACTTGGGTACGAGGGGCACCTGTGCTGTCTTGGCATTGAGGTGCTGTGTGATCTTGACTTCAACAGCCAGTTTGACATTGGTCCGAAGGTTCTTCCTCTCAAAAACTTTTTTGCACTGGGGACAAGACAGCACCCTCCCAGCTGCTGATGCCTCATCCCAGTAGCGGGTGATACAGGCCCTGCAGTAGCTGTGATCGCAATCCAGGATCACTGGGTCCTTGAAGTGTCCCCTGCAGGCAGGGCAAGTAGCTGCCCTCTGGAGCTCAGCTACCAGCCCTTTGCCTTCCATGGCCTGTGTGTGTGTCAGATGCTGCATTCTGTGCTTTGACAGCCAGCTAAGATGAGTAGCTCCTTTTCTTTATAGGAGGGGTGGAGGTACAGGGGAGGAGCATCCCTCCAGCCACAGGTAAACAAGACTTGCATAACCAGCCAGTTTTTCCACTCTTGAACACTTGGCTTCCCAAGCCAAAATATGACATGAGCTACCTAGGAATGAGAGAATCAGCGTGGCGTAGTGGTCTATAGCTCTGGGTACCAAGTTTCGATTGCCAGCTTGGGCAGTCACATGTCCTCAGCCTTGGATGAAGGCCACCTCTAAACAATACTTGCCAAGAAAACTCTGTAATAGGGTTGCCTTAGTGTCACCATAAGTTGGAAATTACTTGAAGGCACAAAAACAGCAAAGCTGGGGATAGAGGATGGATCTTGTTCTGTTTTGTAGTCTGCTTTGTAGTCTGATAGGTTACACTGGTTATGAGAGGGAATTAAAGAAGGCAGGGGAGCTGAAGTGCCATCCCCCCCCCCCCAATTGGGACAGGAATCTAGATTCCCAGTGTCACTCTCTGTCTTGAGATTTGTAGATTTGCCCCACACAGAAAATACATTCAAGAAAGGGGTGAGGAACCAGTTGTTGTGGAATTTCACTTCCCGGTATTTCCCTGACTGGGGTTGATGGAAGTTAGAGTTTTGAAAGATCTGGAGAATAGGGTTGCCAGTTCAGGATCATCCCACACCTCAAGGTTTCTGAGGCAAAATCTGAGTCCTAGGAACAGCCCCTGGCTGGTGATATCACTACTGGTAAATGTTGTGCATGAAATACCACAGCTTGTCATTTAAACACACTCATATAAACCGAACGTATTTTCCACTTTAGAAATTAGAGTAATCTGTGTTGCAAACCTAAATATTCTGAAGACACCAGATCCCATCTGATCTTGGAAGCTAAGCAGGATCAGCTCTGACTAATACTTGGATTGGAGACCACTAATGAATACCAGGTTGTGTAGGATATATTTCAGAGACAAAACACCTCTGCATATCCCTTGCCTAAGAAAACCCTATGAAATTAATGGGGTCACCTTAAATTGACAGGTGACATACACATGCAAAAGAGCTGTTCCCAAATCAAAGTGAAATGAAGGTATTATTCCTCGTCATTTATTTGGGGAGATGGCATAAGAACCATTTAATCTGGCCACCCTGATTCTCGCTAGAAGGTAGATGCAGAGGAGAGTGGAGGATGAATTGCTGCACCACAAGGCCTGTGAAGAAAGGAGGAAGCCAACTATGTAAATACATAGGCCTCCCTGGAAAGTTTTAGAAAGTTGCCTTGCAAAATTGTAGCAAGCTGAAGATGTGCACACAGCCCCTTCCTCTTGCTTGGAGCTGAAACCCACCCCAACCCCAAAATGGAGAATTTACACCTTCATCTCCCACCTGGAGACCATGCATGAAAACTGGAGATTCAGAGCAGATCCTGGGATTTGGCAGCAACCCTACTGGAGGGTCACGGATTTTCTGCTTCTGATATAAGGAGCTGTGATAACTGAATTTTGTTGCTGTTGTGTGCCTTCAAGTCGTTTCTAACTTATGGCAATCCTCAGGTGAACCTCTCACAGGGTTTTCTGGGGCTGAGAGTTTGTGAGTTGCGCAAAGTCACCCAGTGGGTTTTTATGGTGGCTGAGCAGGGAATCAAACCCTGGTCTCCAGGGTTGTAGTCCAACTCTCAAACCACTACACCATGACAACTCAGATAAATGAATGCGTCCTTACAAATGCTAAGGCTTGACTGTATGACTGCTAAGTCATGAATGCATGCCTGCCTGCCATTTCATCAGAATTTGGAAAGTGTTAATCTTCTTGAATACAGCTCTACATGTCTTGCAGTGCAGCTGCTGGTGTCTTATGTTTTCAAGTGTGCCTTCAAGTCATTTCTGACTTACGGTCACCCTAAGGCAAACCAATCATGGGGTTTTCTTGACAAGATTTGTTTAGAGAAGGTTGGCCATTGCCTTCCCCTGAGGCTTAAAGCATGTGACCCAAGATCACCAGTGGATTTCATGGCCCAACGGGAATCTAACCCTGGTCTCCAGAGTCATAGTTCGATACAAAAAGCACTAAGCCACACTGGCTCTCCAAAAGAGCTCTCACTTTCAAGGCTTATAACTCTATCTGGAGAATGGAGCTACTGGAAAGCAAATATATCCAGTCAGAAATCAGTACATAGTCTTCCGCCATGTATTGTGATACATTGGGGGTTATTCTAAAATATCTCTCTGGATCTCATACAGCCTTGATTCTAAAAGCCCTTTCATATACAGCAGTATAATTCCACTTTAAGTGCTACAGCAATGTCCTATGAAATTCTGGGATTTGCAGTTAAGGGAGTGATATTTACAATTCTCAGCCATAGAGCTCTAGTCCCTCACCTCACCAAATTACAAATCCCAGGACTTCACAAGAAGTCAGCCATAATAGTTAAAGTGAATCATAGCACTATAATTGTGTGGTGTGAAAGGGCCCCAGAGAGATTCAGCATCTCTTCCACATCTGCAATTCTTGACTCTGAGATTTCCATAAGTAAACTGAACTATCAGTGCAGTTGCCTTGAGGCAATGGATCTTAAGCTCTGAAAAAACAGTTGTTAGTTGGTAAAATTTCAGTGAACTGTTGGGATGGCCTAAAAAGATATGTGTGATGAGCAAAAAGTACTCCTCTTTCTGCTCCCCTGCACAATATGAATCAGTGTGTGCTGGAATTGAGACAAAGAAAAAGGTGAAGAACGGAGTTTGCTCTTTGTGGAATTATGTCTCATATATATGGTATACGTAATCGTAGAATCCCTTAGACATTGTGGTGTAGTGGTTTGAGCATTGGATTACTACTCGGGAGACCAGGGTTCAAATCCATGCTCAGCCATGGAGACTCACTGGGTGATGACCTTGGACAAGTCACACATTGCCAGCCTCAGAAACCTCATGATAGTTTCACCTTAGGGTTGGGATAAATCAGAACTTACTTGAAGGCACACAATAACAAGAAGACATCAGATGGGGATGAAGGAAACTGTTAAGGGTGTTATCTCATGTTTAACCTGCATATCTATGTGAACAACATATTTGAAACAGAAATGTTAAATAATGTGCACCCGTGTCATATGTGAGTGTGCCATACACAGCTTTCAGTTCTCAACGCGTCTCCACCATATGCAGTATTTCCCTTAGGTGGGGGGTCCAGAACGTATCCCCCGCACAATGGAAGGGCCCACCGTAATTCATATATAAATAATGTTTTATCTGTTTTATTGTACATTGTTTTGGAAACTCTGGTAGGCAGAAAAGTAATAAATAAATATTATCAAGAAATGATCACAGAAATATTAGACATTTCTTGCAACTTTTCCTAGGGGAGGTCTGGAACCTCTCAAACTTTTTCTGAAATAGGTGTACACATACATAAAAGCATAATAGCAGCATATACAAAGTCAGAGATGAAGGCTTTCCAGAGCACATTCCTGTTGCATTGGCGAAATTTATAGATTTATTTTTTTACATTGATGTTTTGTATCCAATGGGTTTTAACTGTACTTTGCTTTTATTTATTTATTGTAAGCCACATTGGGGCCTCTCCCAGAAGAAAGACAGGATATAAATCAATCAATTAAATAAATAATATTTGGCCTGTGAAATCGATTTGGCTGAATCCTGAACTAAATCAAGCCAAAGGGCTTGGAACAGATCAAACTGGGCAGATTTAGTTCCAGAGGAGATAGGCAGAGAGCCCAGAGAGTTTCAGGAGTTAAAACCAAGTGGGGAGAAACAAAAACAATGTTTTCCCAACATGACCATACAAGGAAAATACTGTACCAAGGTAGTATGATAGAGAGAGGGAAGAGAGGAGATGAGTTTTTCTTCTTTACAGGTTTAATAATGCAATCTGGAGCAAACATCATACTAACACTCCTCAGTCACAATGTTTATGGGGAAGGATTATGTGAGATCATTAAAATTATACCGTCAGTTATCTCATGTAGCTCTTCATTCATTTGCATGATTTAGCTGTTAGTAGCAGATAGTTGAAAAAAGCTGTGGTGAGGGCTGTGGTGGTTATGGCTTTTGTTTCTCTATTCATTTTCCACTTCTTTGTTTTGTTAATGTGAGTAACCATCTTTGCTTGTCGTTCTGGTTCATTCGTTAATCTGAATAGTAATCTGTTTATTGCATGCAAGTCTGTTTGTCTTTTAGGTAATGAAACTCATCCCAAATCCCCAATTAACCCTATTTGTGGTTAGGCATTGTCTTAGTTCTTCTCAGAACTAGTCTGCCTGTAAGCACTTTTATTTTATTAGCAAAGCATGTATACTATTATTGCATACTACACATACTATTATTTTATCGCCCATTTCTTTCATATTGGTCAAGCAAACCATTAAATGGAAATGTCATGATATCTTCTCAGTAGTTCAACACATATATCATTTATAGATCATCATCCTCATCCTCATCTCATTTATTATTAACTTAATCAGCCAACAGGCATCTCTGTAGCACCAGAAAGAGGCAGACTGGTTTGCTTTACACCCAGTGAGATTTGTAAGGGACAGTACTTTCTGGGCAGCAGACTCAGGTCGATGGTACTGGGAACAAGAGTGCTTGGTAGAAATTAGAATCTATTTCAAGGGACACAGTGGCTCAGTGGTTAAGACACTAAATTTGACAACTGCAACATCTGCAGGTTGGCACTTTGAGACCCAAGTGCCGTGTGATAGGGTGAGCTCCTGTCACTAATCCCAGCTTCTGCCAACCTAGCGGTACGAAAGTATGTAAAAGTGCAGGTCGATAAATAGGTATCACTTTGGTGGGAAGGTAACAGCATTCTGGCCAGTCCTGCTGGCCACATGACCACAGAGTTGTCTTTGACAACGCTGGCTCTTTCGCTCAGTAATGAAGATGAGCACCACAGTCGGACACGACTTGACAACCTTGTCAAAGGAGAAATGTTTACCTTATCATGGTATGACAATGTCACATGGAGCCTCCAAGTCTATTTCTGTGGCCCCTGACTGTGGCAGACTTGAAGGAAACACAACAATAACAAGAAGACAAAGGACAAGGAAGAGAAGTATGGCTGGGGGCATAAAAAGGCTTTTTAGGCTTTGTTAAAGGGAACAGGCAGAGGATTTGTTATAATGGGGTTGTTGTTGTTGTTGTTGTTGTGTGACTTCAAGTCATTTCTGACTCATAGTGACCCCATCACTGGGTATTCCTGGCAAGATTTGTTCAGAAGAGGTTTGCCATTGCCCAATGTGACTTGCCCAAGATTACCCAGTGGGCTTCATGGCCGAGCTTGGACAGAAAGGTAAAACTTGTACAGAAAGGAAAGTACGTAGTGATGTGATCACTAAGGTTGCATTTCGCAGGGTTAATTTGCAACCCGACACCATTCTATGAATAATTGACAGCAATAACTAGGAAACAAACCCCACCCAAGGTGGGGTATTCTTATACCTGCCTCTTGTCACATTCTTCCATCCCCCCTCAGCTATTTGGCAGCTGTGAAACTATTTGTTCTGCCAACACTATGTTCTGAATGCAACAGAATGGAATTTTCTCTCAAGAAGGGGAGCACTTTAAAATTCCCCAGTGCTTTACTACTTCACTGAGTGTTTATGGCATTGCTTCCTCCAGAGATGCTCTCTCACCATGTTCACTCTTTCAAATCTCTCTGGTACCCTTGTGTACCCTTGCCATTTGTCCACACCTGGCTATGGGGACATAACCAGATACTTCTGTGATTCCTTCTCCCAACTCTCCACTAGCAAATGAATGGCAATGGAGGGAGCTGAAGTGGTTAAATAGTCAGCTTGGAGGGTTGAGAGAAGTTTTAGAACAGAACAGGACTTTCCAATGATGCATGTTTCCATGCTGCAGAATGAATGCAGTTTGACACTGCTTTAACCGCCATGGCTCAGTGCTATGGAATCCTGGGATTTCTAGTTTGTTGTAACACCAAGAGGTTTCCAACAGAGAAGGCTAAATACCTCACAAAACTACAAGACCCAGAATTCCATTGGACGGAGCCATGGCGGTTAAAGCGGAATCAAACTACATTATTTCTGCTGTGCAGATTAGCCCTACATTTTGTTTCCTGTGGTCACGATAGCAAGTGTGGACATGATAACCAAAGCCTAAAGAAGTTACTTTTTTGAATGACAGTTCCCAGAATCCCCAGTCACAAAGGGCTGGTGAGCGTTGTAATCCAAAGGTGAAGTCATCCACTGGACCCTAGAGCATGGTTTTTCAGATCATGATATTGCCCTATATGGTTATACAGAGGCTGAATAAAAGATTTGCATGAGGGAGTTTGGCCAGCAGGCTTTGACAGAATGGGAAGCGATTGTGGTTCCGTCAGGAATCTTGTTAAGCATTCCTGTGAGATGAGTATTACACTTTCATAACATGAAAGAGGTGAAGCTTCTTCTGCCTTTCACGGTGCTGGTGACTGGGAAGAGCATGACTCCTTCCTTAAGTAGGGAATGTGGTGCCGTCATTCTGACGTCCTCCAGCCTGATATGTTCTGAAAGACATCCTCAGCAAAAAATGCTACTGGTATTCTGACTCATGTTTCTGAAATGAGGGCCAGTGGAGAGAAATACATGACCGCAGGGGATGAGGTATCACTATTTGGATCAATAGGTGGTTGGTTGGTTGGTTGGTTGGTTAATTAATCAGTTATTGTTGTTGTGTGTCTTTCAAGTCATTCCTGATTTTAGGCAACCCTAAGGTGAAGCTGGGGGGAGGGTTCTTAGCGAGATTTGTTCAGAAGTGGTTTGCCTTTGCCTTCCTCTGAACCCGAGAGCATATGACTTGCCAAAGGGCGCTAATGTTTCCATGTTCAAGCATGGATTTGAACCCTGGTCTCTAGAGTCAAATTTCAATGCTCAAACTGCTACACCATGTTGGCTCTCATTAATGAATGAATTACACACCTGCTGTTCTGCCTTCCAAAAACAACAGTCAGGGACAGGGAGGTTTACTAATAGTAGAACTCAATTAAAAATAAATACTCTAATTGCATTGCTTATTTTGAATTTTACAGTTGTTGACTGTCTTATGTGCTGTCTGAGGAGACAGAGAGGTGGAATGTAAATTTAATAATGATGATACTGATATTATACTCATAATAATATTGAAATAATAATAATAATAATAATAATAATAATAATAATAATAATAATAATAATAATAAT
>NC_056523.1:20264917-20267366 GCF_019175285.1 Sceloporus undulatus | reverse complement strand
TATTATTATTATTATTATTTAAAAATAAAAGAACATTTTATTACAGCTTTCCCCCATGGTTGCAAACAGATTAAAAAGATTATTTAAAACACACCACTGAAAATACGCTATAGCCATCTTCCAACTGTAACCCAGCTTAAAGTCTGATCTGCTTCAAAAGGTCTGTTTCCTTACCAGCCAAAGAAAAGTGGAAAGAAGGTTGGCCTCGCCTACTTTGGCAAGAAGTTATAAGCCACGCTTTGTCCACCTCTGGCCTAGTACATAAGGTGTAGGTTCACCTTAGAGTTACTATAAGGGGGGGGATACATACTGGCACTTTGTGCTGGCCTGTAAGCAGAGTCCACATGCTCAATGCCATGACCCTGCCTCCATGACGCCATTTTGGCGTGCATCCATTTACAAGGCGTGTGCCATGATGACGCTACTCTGGCGCTGCAGCTACATGATGCTGTGCCAAAGGGGCATCATAGTGCTGTGTCTCAGTGCCTATGACGCCCTTTCCGGGACGGAAAAGAACCCACTGTCTGTGGGTTCTTTTTGCAGTGGGTTGGGGGTGTGCCATGCGTTTTCTGCATCCCCAACCCAGCACTTCCAGGGGTGGCATACAGCCACCTCTTACAGGCTGTCTGTACAGCCCCTAAGTCAGAAACAACTTGAAGGGATACAGCAACAGCACTATTTTCAAAGCAGCCATAACTGCTTGTCTTCTCAATAGTGCAACTGGGGCTGCTGTTCCCATTTTACTTTCTTACTGAATCTCTCTTAACCCTCCTTCCCTGCCCTAAGGGAAGTTATTTTATTTTATTTTAATTTTTTCACCACTTTTTCATAGCTGTATTTCTCTGGAAAATCAATATGCAAAGGGATCTTGTAGCATGTTTGAGACTAACAGGAAGAAGTTGGTAGCATGAGCTTTCGTAAACTTGAGTCTACTTCCTCAGATGCATGTTTGGATGCTAAAGTCTACGAAAATTCATGCTACCAACATATTTCAGTTAGCCTGAAAAGTGCTACAATATCCCTTTGAATACATGGACCTAAGTGACAAACAAACTCTGTTCATAATCAAAATACTCAGATTTCTGGTGAATTGTAGTTCAGTAGTTTTGTGTTGAAATCTATGGCATTTCTCTGCTTGAGTCAGACTTGAGCCTGAACTTTGTTTCTAGATCCAACAAGAATCACTCGATTGAATCAATAGGATTTATATAAGTGTTGACTCACCATTAAACAGTTAATTCAATGGTCTACTTGAGTTGGGACAAACCAGTAGAATTCAAGCTTTGGTGTGTATGTTGAAAAAGAAAAACAAGCAGAAGCAGAGGAGACAATTGAGTTGAATGTTGTATTATTTTGTGAACCAGAAGTATGAAAGCAAGGAGAGAGGGAGAGTAAGGAAAAAAGGTTCATTATAATGCAGTGGAGCTTGATAGTGATATTGAATAACAACTCCCAGAATCCCCCATGCTGCCTAGAAGGTTCTGGGATTATTAGTTATGATGGGTGGGTGGGTTTCTGGGACATTGTATTTTATATATTTTAATGTTGTTAGCAACCTTGATTTTAATGGAGAAGTGGGGTAATTATTATTATTAGTACTACTGTCTCCCATGCTCTTCAACATTTACATGAAACCGCTGGGAGAGATCATCCGGAGACATGGGGCGCGGGGTTATCAGTACGCTGATGACACCCAAATAATTTTCTCTATGTCTCCGACTGATGCAGTGACCGGGGTTGGCATCTCTCCTCTCGTGGCCTGTCTGGAGTCGGTAATGGGATGGATGAGGGAAAACAGACTCAGCCTGAATCCGGAAAAGACGGAAGTACTCGTGATAGGTTCTCCTGGCTCGGGGTTGGCGGTGGTTCCACCTGTCCTGAATGGAATCACGCTTTCCGTGAAGGACTCAGTACGCAGTCTGGGGGTGCTCCTGGACTCGTCGCTCCACCTTACATCTCAGGTGGATGCGACGGTCAGGAGCACCTGTTATCAGCTTCGGCTGATACGCCAACTGCGACCCTACCTTGACCGGGGGGACCTTGAAACTGTAGTACATGCCCTGGTAACCTCTCGTCTGGATTTCTGCAATGTGCTCTACATGGGGCAACCCTTGTACCATACCCGGAAGCTGCAACTTGTGCAGAATATGGCAGCCCGACTGGTCACTGGAACTGCCAGGGCCAGTCATATAACACCGGTCCTTAAAGACCTACATTGGCTGCCTATTCGCTTCCGGGCGCAACACAAGGTGTTGGTTATTACCTATAAAGCCCTAAATGGCTTGGGCCCAGGGTACCTGGAGGACCGCCTCTCTCCGTACAATCTGTCCCGCACACTCAGATCAACAGGGCAGCAATTGCTAAGAGTTCCAGAGGGGAAATATATTTCCACTTCTAGGAGGGCCTTCTCCATCTCGGCCCCCAACCTCTGGAACTCGCTGCCCTTCAA
>NC_056523.1:20251825-20264817 GCF_019175285.1 Sceloporus undulatus | reverse complement strand
CGGAAGCTGCAACTTGTGCAGAATATGGCAGCCCGACTGGTCACTGGAACTGCCAGGGCCAGTCATATAACACCGGTCCTTAAAGACCTACATTGGCTGCCTATTCGCTTCCGGGCGCAATACAAGGTGTTGGTTATTACCTATAAAGCCCTAAATGGCTTGGGCCCAGGGTACCTGGAGGACCGCCTCTCTCCGTACAATCTGTCCCGCACACTCAGATCAACAGGGCAGCAATTGCTAAGAGTTCCAGAGGGGAAATATATTTCCACTTCTAGGAGGGCCTTCTCCATCTCGGCCCCCAACCTCTGGAACTCGCTGCCCTTCAAACTCCGCTCAGCCACCTCCCTAGCCCAATTTAAGAAGGGGCTAAATACCTACTTATTCAAGCAGGCTTACCCCTGACCTCTGCCCCAGAATACTTCCCTCCCCCCCCCTTTAGTCAGCACTGTTTGCCGGCATGAATTTTATTATTTTTATTGAATTGTTTTAATCTAATTTTGTAAAGTTGCATTATTGTATTACTGTATATTTGCTGTGCACCGCCCTGATTCTAAGAAGGGCGGTATATAAATAAAATTTTTATTATTATTTATTTATTACTACTACTACTACTACTATTATTTCATTCCAAATGCAACTTTTCCAAGCTCTGCTAATATCTGAAAGCGCCCTTAGCTTCCAAGAATTAACAGAGCAATGGAACAGAGAAGATTTTGTTTACTTCATAAGGACTTCTATAATTACACTTTTCTGTTGGGCTCCTCATGGGAAGCAAACACTGTCTTTTCACATTTGTGCAATTCTAGAAAATTGCCCTTTCCAGTGAATTAGCAGAAAGCGTGTGCAGGAGTAATTAAGCACTTTGCTTGGGATTAGCAAATTGCCATTATTATGTGCTATATATAGCCCACTCTATCCCAAAGGCATAATTTGTCCTCATCTCTCTTCTCAGTGTTAATTTGCAAGTGTTGAAAGAAAAAGGAGCGGGTTGGTGTTAATATTTTTAACCCCACAATAACCCCAGATTCTTAAGAACCAAAGAATGGGCACAAACCTACATTGTTATTGTTGCGTGCATTTAAGTCATTTTTGACCCATGGTGATCCTAAAGTGAAGCTATCGCAGGGTTTTCTTGGCAAGATTTGTTCAGAGGAGGGTTGCTTTGCCTTCTCTCTGAGGCTGAGAGAGTGTGACTTGCCCAAATTCACCCACAAGCAGATCTATTCCTTGGAATCACCGAGGATGAGGAACCTCCCAATACAGTCACTTTAGTTGACAGCAGTTCGATTCTTTGGAATTTGCTCAGAAATTCAGTTCAAAGAGTTTGTGGTATCATTTCCTTTGGGATCTTTGAAAGGAATGCCGCCTGTCAACTTATGGTGAACGCATGGACTTCTTAAGATTTTCCTAGACAAGGAATACTCAGAGGTAGTTTGCCAATGCCTTCCTCTGAAATGTAGCCTACAGAACCTGGTATTCAGCAGTTTTTTATCCAAGTACTAACCAGGGCTAACTGACCCTGCCTAGTTTCCAAGATTGGTCAGGATGAAAAAAATGTACTGGGGGATAATGCAGGATCAGAGCTTTGGGTGGTTACTTTTTTGGACTGCCAGTGTCCATGCTGGCTGGGGGATTTGGGGAGTGGTAATGTGAAAAGGTAATTTTTCTAAGTACTGCATACGACAGTGGTGGGTAACATTCATCTATGGGGCGGAAGTGCCCTTCTGGTTTTAGAACTCTCACTGATCCTATGCACTACATTTGCTGCCCTGCCACGCAAGTTTGTTAATGCAATGTGATGTTGATGGGGACATTTTCAATTTCACTTTAAAGCAAGGTGCCTGGGGAGCACATCTCTTATTTTTAAGGTGAAGTGCCCCTCCTTGTTGCCTTCTTTTAATATCAAATTGCTACAGTGGGTTTGCAGTCACCACAGTGTTCAAATCTGGTGGTGCAAATCTGAGGACAAATCTTGCTCCCTACCACTGGAAAATATCGACCTTGATGGAAGATATTGTACCTTCTGGCATTGGGTTGTCTGGCCCCTCTGGCTCAGACCCTCATCCACATACTAACCAGGGCTGACCCTGCTTGGCTTCCAAGATTAGGCAGGATCCACAATTATATTATTCCTCTTTAACTGGCATGCTTCCATAGTATGGAGTCCTGGGACTGGTACATTTTGGCTGAGAATTTAAATGCCCCTTGCTAACAACAATCTCAGGATTACACAGAACGGAACCACTGCAGTTAAAGTGGAATCATAGTGCTATAATTGTCTCATGTGAATGGCCCCTCCAGTGTTGTGTCACTGAAGGAGGCTGCTGCCACACTGGAGAATTAATGCAGTTAGGCATCACTTTGTCATGGTTCCATCCTATGGAACCCTGAGATTTGTAGTTGGTTGTGGCATCAGAGCTCTCTGACAGAGAAGGCTATGTAAATATCCACAAAACTATAAATCGTAGAATTCCCTGGCAGTTAAAACTGTGTCAGACTGCATTCATTCTAAAGTGTATATGTAGCCAAAGTATATCCTGGAGCATGAAAAATTCTTCTTTTGGAGTATAACTCCTAGAATGCTGCAGCAAGTAGCCACACTGTCTGACACTGGACAAAATAGGGAACCTTTCTGAGTTCTGGTGTAAACACACTGTGGTCCCAATCTCAACTGGGAGCCATGGTAAAGTTACAACTGCGAACCATGGTATTTTAGCTCTTCCCCACTGACAGATGGCTATAGGGCAACAAGAAGCAATGCCAAGACCAAATATTGCAAATATTGTCTCTCAGTTTAAGTGGGCTGAAATGCTGTGTAGGGTGTGTTAGATCTACAGGAATGTAAATCTTTTTCTCCTATTGGCTACTTTTTGGCAGGCTTCAGCAGATGGAGAGTTAGGAAACATGGTCTGGTGGGGGGGGGGGAAACCCTCATAATACTCCTCCCCTAGCAATGTGTCCATTCCAGCCAGTTGTAATAAGAACTAATTCAATTTTATGAACTGGTGCATACATTAGTGTTCCTTCTATCAACACCATGCCTTTTTCGTTTTGTATTGTGCCATTGAAATTGCAGACATATGAAAAGGCAGTCTTTTATCGTTCTTAAGTAAGTTGCTCTGGTAGCCGTTTTCGACTAAAGTGTATGTTCAAAATGTCTATTTCTCTAGAGGCATGAGGAAGGCATACAAGAATTTGCCAGATTACCCCAATGCATTAAATAAAGTAGCAGTCTTGTCTAAGGTATCTTTCGCCGAAGTAGATCCACAAGCACAGATCTCATTGATGTTTCCTGGACAGCTGTTGAGATTTTCTTCGAAACCTGTGTGTTTTGCCCCATCGAATATGCCCACAATGTAGACAGTGGCAATAAATCAAACCTTGTACAGATTACAGCATCCCTTTCTTGGTGATAACACTTGCTTTTAACAGAGGCTGCTACATCACAGGAAATGAGCTAAGGAGGCATTTAAATAAGAACTAGATGAGCTGTTGGCATTAGGCAAGCCACAACTTTGCAGTGAAAAGGAATGACTCACAGTCTTGTCTTCATCCCTTCGATAGCTCAGCTGGTAGAGCGGAGGACTGTAGAGTGCTATTTGAGTCATCCTTAGGTCGCTGGTTCGATTCCGGCTCGAAGGACAGATGTTTTTCTTCTGAGGAGGACACCTTTTCCAGGGAGTAGTAAAGGGGTACTGCAGCATAAGCAGACATTCACATAAGATGTGTGGAATACACCCTGTTTCATTTAGAGGCTGTTCCCACTTAAGATTTGAAACGATTTAAAATACAACGTTTTTAATAAAACCGATTCAAAATAACCCTGGTGTTATCTCGCGTTCCGAAACGCGTTATTCTTCGTTCCCATCTGGTTATTTAAATCGAAGTTTTTACCTGCAAGCGTTCCTACTTGGCATGAAATCGGTGTTTAAATAAAGCGATTCTTCTCTTCCATACCTTATTTGGAGCTTTCAATCAATAGTACGTCAGAATGACGTAACGTTAACCCGGATTATTTGGAAGCGATTTAACTTTCGTCAGCGTTTCCATTTCATTGACCGTTTGTGAAATGATGTATTTTTCAAATCCTCACTTGGCCATGGAAACCCACTGGGTGACCTTGAGCAAATCACACTCTCTCAGCTTCAGTGGAAGTTACATCTTGCCAAGAAAACCCTGTGAAACAACTTGAAGGCACACAACATGAACCCGTGATGGCCATCTAGGACAAAGCTTGACAAAGTTATTGTTTGGACTACACCTCCCAGAATTCTTTAAACAGCATGACTGCTGAGTAGGAGCTTTTGCGAGCTTTATTTTCCCTTGTTCTGCTCCAGAGATTGTTGGGACTGTAGCAACATTTTCCATCATCCTTCACCTTTGGCTACATTGTTCAGGTCTGATGGGAGCTGCAGTCCAACAACAGCTGATGGGGTACAAGTGGCCCAGCCTTGTTTCAGCTGAGGTGGGTATTACCCGCTTTTACAATTTACAGATCAAACAAAGAAGTGTAAGCACAAAGGCATATATTCTACTTCTGTTAGAAGCAGGGCCAAGATTTAACATCCTGAAAAAATTCCAAAAGCCATAAAGTTAAAATGTTGTTAGATCATGGTTCATGACATTGTATGCACGCTTTCAGAAGACCTGGTTTCTCCTCAGTATCTGCAGGCTAGATGCTAAACAGCAGCAGCAGTAGTATTTTTAATGCAGGAAGAAGATAAACCAGCCCTCGCTACTCATGGATTCTACATCCATGAATTCCACCATCCACAGCTTGAAAATATTTCCATAAAAATAAAATCCAAAAAGCAAACCCTGATTTTACCATTTTTAAAATAAAGGACACCATTTACTACCTCATTGCATATAATGGGACTTGAGTATCCATGGATTTTAATATCCACAAGGGTAGGGGATGGTCCTGGAAACAAACCCCAGTGGATACCAAGGGCCCACTGTAGTTGGAAAAGCATGTAGTTTTATGTATTATTGGGGAAATAAGGAAGTTTTTTGCAGTTTCAAGATGGGACTGACAGTATATTTGGATGTATGAGGCATAGGAGTTTATCAGACAAGGGGAATTGGAAGTATAATCCGATGGCAATCTGAACGCAATCATGAAGTTTCACGTTATTGCGTGATAACCCACTACACACAAATTTGGGCAATGAGAAGTCAGTCCGAATGCAATCATGTGGTTTCATGTTATTGCATGATAGACTGCCACACGCAAATTCGGACAATGGCATGCTATTTTGGGAAATGGGCAGTCAGTTTGAACGCAATGCGTATTCACGTAATTGCGCGAAACTAGCAACTTTAAGTGAATGCGTTCTGGCCCCACTTTCTTTTCATTCGAATTTAAGAGAAATTCCTCCTGTTTGATAAACTCCATAGTGGTTTGAGTGTTAGACTATGATTCTTAAGATACAGGGTTCGATTCCCTGCTTGAGCATAAAAAAAGCCCACTGGGTGACCTTGGGCAAGTCACACTCTCTCAGTCTCAGAAGATGGCAGTGGCAAAGCCGGCTGGAGAAACATGCCAAGAAATATGATAGGTTTGCCTTACAGCCGCCATAGATTAAAAAAAAAAAAGTTCTGGAGGCACACAATAACAACAAATGCCATACATGCATCTGCAGCCTCCTTCCTTCTACAGAAACTTCATTCATCATAACAGCAGTCAGTTTGCTATCATAACAATGGTCAATACTTATCAAAGCCATTTCCAGGGCCTGTCACAATGTAGCTGGATTTGCCTATTAAATATAATTGAGGGTGGAACAAAGTAAATACTGACATCTCTATGACTGTCCTGCTCAAATTTCACTGGCTTTGTATTGTAGCATTTAAATATTATTTCTAGAGACTCATGGGGTGGATGGGACCTAGAAGCTTTTGATGAAAATGAAAATAGCACACAAGCCCTGCCCTAAGACACACAATCAAATCAAATGGCAAAACTATGTTGAAGTGCCACAGGGGATCTGCAAATGGGATCTTCTGCATTTAAAAAGGAATCAATCTGATTTTTTACAAAGGGTATAGGAGCATCTGTTGGAAATGTTTTGCTTACAAAAGCTTAGTTTTATACACAGAGAAAAAGAGGGAGAGAAGAAGAAAGAGTTTTGAGAGAAGAAATAGGAAGTTTAAGGAAAGGTTTTCTGGGAGAGAATGAAAGTGTGAACTTTAATAGCATCAGAGAGAAATGGGTGAACAGGTGAAAGTGAGAAGATGCATCAACTCAAAGTTAATGATAGCACTTGAGATTATGAATTGCAGAAGAAACAGTAGAATTGCCCACTAGCTTAAAAAGAGAGAGAAAGAAGAGGAGAAGGGGAAGGATGGAAGAGAGACTCAGTTTTACAAACTTCCATTTTAAAAACATTAGATATTATCCAGAGAAAAATATCAGAGATAAGAAAGAAATAGGTCAGGTAAACATCTCATTTGCTTCTCAAACCTTCTGTATCCAACATAAACTCCTTATCTTCACCTTCAAAACTCTCCACAATTTGCTCCTCTTCCCTATCTTTTTGCTTGTGATGGGCTTGTCTATCACTTTTTCTCTACTAGTTCCATCTTTATAGACTCTTTAAAGTGCACCTTTCTCCATTCATTGACACAGCTAAAACCCATTGTTAGCTTCCCCCAGGGCTTTTAATTCCTTTTATAGCTGCAGCCATTCTCCTTTTCTGATGGTATGCCTAGACAGAAGCTTGGGTTGAGCCATGTTTCTCTTCTTCAATTCACTCCTCAGATTTCATAATTTCTACAAACTCTTTGGGTGAACAGTTAATCCCCATTCCCAACTGCACCTAGGCCTACCGTATGTGCTTGTGCATTGTCACAGAGAGTTGGGAAGTCAGGGGTTTAATTGTGGTTGTTAGCTGCCTTCAATTCAAGTCAACCTCGACTCATGGTGACCCTGTGAATGAGACATCTCCAAGAATGCCTGTCCTCCACAGATCTGCTTAAGTCTTAGAGGTGCAGAATCCTAATTTCAGGCCCTTCCTCATTGAGTCTATCCACCTTGCATGTGGTCTTCCTCTCTTTGGATGGACCTAGTTTATGGAAGGTTATGTGGAATTCACAGCAGATGATGTTGGATTGTAACTCATAGAATCATAGGATCACAGAATAATAAAATCATAGAGTTGGAAGAGACCTCAAAGGTCATCCCATCCAACCCCCCTGCCATGCAGGAATACAAAATCAAAGCATTCCTGACAGATGGCCATCCAGTCCTTGGTGGCGCAGTGGTTAAATGCCTGTACTAAACCCACACACTCACTAACCACAAGGTTGTGAGTTCAGTACCAGCCAGGGGCTCTGGATCAACTCAGCCTGGCATCCTTCCGAGGTTGCTAAAATGAAGACCCAGCTTGTTTTGGGCAATTAGCTTACACTTTGTAAACTGCTTAGTACATCAGTAAGCGGTATAGAAATGTACTTGCTATTGTTTAAAACTTACAAAGGAGGCTCCATCTCACTCCAAGGGAGTGTGTTCCACTGTCGAACAGCCCTTACTGTCAGGAAGTTCTTCCTAATGTTGAGGTGGATTCTCTTTTCCTGTAGTTTGCATCCATTGCTCCATGTCCTAGTCTTTGGAGCAGCAGAAAACATGCTTGCTCTGTAGTCAATAGGACAACCCTTCAAATATTTAAATACCATCACCTCCTTCTGTTCTCCAGGCTAAACAAACCTAGCTCCCTAAATCATCTCTCATAGGGCATGGTTTCCAGACCCTTCACCATTTTGGCCGCCCTCCTCTGGACATGCTCCAGCTTGTCAACATCCTTTTTGAATTGTGGTGCCCAGAACTGAATTCCATCAGGCTTAGCCACCATTGCGAATGGTGGTGAGGAATGCTGGGAGTGTAGTCTAACATCTCAATTACATTTTTCTGCCACTGAGATGTTTTGACAGTCTTTTTGATTTCTTTTGCATCCTTTGGATTTTTTCCCTCCAGGATTTTTTGCGGTTTCTGCAAACATTAGGTTTGCTGATACCTCCCGCTTATATGGGAGTGATGCAGTTTCAGCTCTATAGGTATGGGAAGGCTTGAGTTAGTATTAGAAGAGACAATTAATTACTATTGTAACTTGAATCGTAGCATCATCTCCTCTGGGTTGCAGTGTGGGACACAGCTGATGAATAGAAAATATCTATCTCTGTATGCAGATGCCTGAAATAGGCCTACCTTCTCTTTCTGTCTCTGCTTTAGAAATCTAATAATAAGCATTGGATTAGTTCATGTCAAAGCCCTTTGTGTAGCCCATCATTTTACAAGGAGCCCAAGAGGTGGCTTTTGAACTTCCTTGAAGTTACTTCCTTCCGAGATAGAAATAGTTCTCTTGTGTATCATATCCCTGAAATGCCACAAAAGGGATCAGTCCTTTAGCATCATAGTTCCTTTGAGAGAAGGCAACCATAACCCAGAGCTATTTCTGTCTCAGTGTGCATACCAGCCAATTAGCTAATCTGCCGTGCTCAGACACTAGCTTTATGCACTTTTTATATGGCGGAGGAAGTAACCAGCCCAGCCAGAATATCAGATGTTGGCTCAGGAGATGCAAGCAACAATTCTGGGTAGAGGAAGTCTGGATGGTTTCAGTAATATTTTGAAAAGAGCAGTGACTCATAGCGTAGGGTTCTTTGAAAGAGCAAATTTCAAGAGGGTTGACTGTGAAAGGTCTGTTTCACACTATGCTACAGTAGCACTATAATTCCACTCTAACTGCTGTGGCTGCATTTTATGGAATTTCAGGATATATTTTTTCATGGTACATACATATTTTAATTCACCAGATATATGTTTTAATTCACCAGAGAGCTCGTGCCTCCCTAAACTACAAATCCAAGGATTACATGAATCATTTTTGCTCTATAGGTATGAGAAGGCTTGCGTTAGTATTAGAAGAGACAATTAATTACTATTAGAACGTGAGTCTTAGCATCGCTTCCTATGGGTTAACAGCCTTGGCAGCTAAAGTGGTATCAAAGTGCTATAGTATGAAAGAGATCATAATTTGTTGCAGTAGAGGTTCCTCTGGCACCTTAGGTTGTTGGTGATCCAGCAAACCATAAAGCTCTTCCAGGGCATCTCTGTAGTTGCTGTGTGCCTTCAAGTCGTTCCCGACTTATGGCGACTCTCAGAAGAACCTATTGTGGGGTTTTCTTGACAAGATTTGTTCAGAGGGCTTTTGCCTTTGTGTTCCTCTGTGGCTGGGAGAGTGTGACTTCTCCAAGGTCAGGTTGACCAGATGCCCTAACTGCAAAGGAGGATAAGGCACCACAAAATGTAGGGCATTTCATAAAAATATAGGACATTTCAAAATAAAAGCTAAAAACACGCATATAAATATAAATTCATGCTTCTTAGGCATACCCAAAATGGAGGACATTTTGGAATTCCTCCTGGACAGACAGCTGAAATGTATGTGATGTCCTGCAAAACAAGGATCACCCTTCTCAATGTCATCCAGTAAGTTTCCATGGCCGAGCGGCCAGTTCCTGGGCACCGAAGAGTAGAGCAGTGTGTGATGATGCCCCCAGCCCTTTCTCAGCAGTGACATGTTCTGTAACAGGCAGATGCCATAACACCCCACTTCCTATGGTGAACCTGTAGGGCTCCACCTTGGGAGGATTTTCCTGAACACATACTGGATTCATTGTTCATCCAGGCTATCATCTCAATCCCTAGTGTAGCAAAAGCTATAATGGCTTCCTGTTTGAGCTGTGACACAACAGCTACCTTTCCCGCAGGTGTAATGTTTGCATTTGTTCTTCCCATTTGGTTCCAGGCTCCTTTTTCCCCTCAAAAGAGGAACAAAAGACTTTTTAATTTAGACTGGCTTTGGTCAAATCGATACCAGGAAAGATTCTGGAACAGATCATTAAAAAGTCTGTGAACATCTAGAAAGCAATTCCATAATCACAAAAAGTCAACATGGGTTTCAGAGAAACAAATCATGCCAGACAAATCTGATCTCTTTCTTTGATAAAATTACTAGCTTGGTAGATGAAGGGAATGCTGTGGATATAGTATATCTGGATTTCAGTAAGGCATTTGACAGGGTTCCCCATGACATTCTTGCAAACAAGCTTGTAAAATGTGGGCTAGACAAGGCAACTGTTACGTGGATTTGTAACTGGTTGACCGGATGAACCCAAAGGGTGCTCAACAATGGCTCCTTTTCATCCTGGAGAGAAGTGACCAGTGGAGTCCCACAGGGGTCTGTCCTTGGCCCAGTACTGTTCAACATCTTTATCAATGACTTGGAGGAAAAAATTGGGGGAATAGTTATCAAATTTGCAGATGACACCAAATTAGGAGGAATAGCTAATACTCCAGAGGACAGGATCAAAATTCAAAATGACCTGAATAGACTAGAAAGCTGGGCCACAGCTAACAAAATGAACTTCAACAGGGAGAAATGTAAGGTACTGCACTTAGGGCGAAAAAATGAAATGCACAGATATAGGATGGGGGACACCTGGCTTAAGGAGACAACATGTGAAAGGGATCTAGGAGTCCAAATAGACCACAAGTTGAACATGAGTCAACAGTGCGATGCGGTAGCTAACAAGGCCAATGCGATTTTAGGCTGCATCAATAGAAGTATAGTGTCTAGATCAAGGGAAGTAATAGTGCCACTATATTCTGCTCTGGTCAGGCCCCACCTGGAATATTGTGTCCAGTTCTGGGCACCACAATTAAAAAAGGACATTGAGAAACTGGAGTGTGTCCAAAGGAGGGCGACTAAAATGGTGAAAGGTCTGGATACCATGCCCTACGAGGAACGATTTAGGGAGCTGGGGATGTTTAGCCTAGAGAAAAGAAGGTTAAGGGGTGATATGATAGCTCTGTTTAAATATTTGAAGGGCTGTCATATTGAGGAGGGAGCCAGCTTGTTTTCTGCTCCTCCAGAGACTAGGACCCAGAGCAATGGATGCAAGCTGCAGGAAAAGAGATTCCACCTCAACATTAGGAGGAATTTCCTGACAGTAAGGGCTGTTCGACAGTGGAACACACTTCCTCGGAGTGTAGTGGAGTCTCCCTCCTTGGAGGTCTTCAAACAGAGGCTGGATGGCCATCTGTTGGAGATGCTTTGATTTGGATTTCCTGCATGGCAGAATGGGGTTGGACTGGATGACCCTTGTGGTCTCTTCCAACTCTATGATTCTATGATTCTAATTAACTGCTTGTTGCAAAAGAGTCTTTTAATAGTCTGTGTGTGCTATACTCAGGTATGTTTTAAATGCTTTTAAACTATTTTAAATTACCCCTTTTTTTTTAAAAAAAATTGAAGTTTAATTTTTTAAAAACCATTTTTTTTTTTGCTGTTGTTAGCTGCCTTTGAGTCGATCTTGACCCATGGCGCCCCTGCTGATGAGACATCTCCAAGACCCTCTGTCCTCCATTGCTCTGCTCAGCTCCTGCAAACTCATACTCATGATCTCTTTAACAGAACCATCTATCTTGCATGCGGCCTTCCTCTCTTTCTACTTCCCTCTACTTTTCCTAGCATAACTGTTTTTTCCCCAGTGATTCATGCCTTCTCATGATGTGTCCAAAGTACGACAACCTGAGTTTTGTCATCTTGGCTTCTAGGGAGATTTCTGGCTTGATCTGCTCCAGGGCCCATTTGTTGGTCTTTTTCACTGTCCATGGGATCCTCAGCACTCTTCTCCAGCACCACATTGCAAATGAGTTGATTTTCCTCCTATCCTCCTTCTTAACTATCCAGGCCTCACATCCATACATGGCAATAGGAAATACAATGGCTTGTATGATTCTAACTTTTGTGCTCAGTTGTATATCGTTGCATTTTAGGATCTTCTCTAGTTCTTTCATAGCTGTCCTTCCCATTCTTAATCTTCTTGATTTCCTGACTGCAGTCTCCATTTCTATCAATATTTGATCCCTGGTATGAGAATTCTTTCACTATAATTTTATTATAATCATTGCTGTTATAGCAGTGCTTGTTTTCATCAATGTTCCCTTCAATCCCATGTAAATTTAATAAATCTGACCCAACCACCTTCTTAATACTGGCCTTTTTGTCCAGTGGTTGAAACACTCTCACTGGATCTTCTACAAGAGGAGGTGTGTTTTGTCTAGGCCATTCTGGAAGAACCAGAAAAGTTACACTTTTGGAATATAATTACATAATTGCATAATAATGCAATCGAAAGGGTGCAAACATTCCATTGCCCAGTCATGGCTTCCTCCCCCGGTCTGATTTCTGATACAGTGAGTTAATAAGGCCGAAGCCTTGGGAAGGGTATACACACCTGCCTTGTGTGTGGGGAGGAATAATTAGTGTGATAATAAGGGTGCTAATTCATCTGAAGCAACCAGGGGTGTACGCCTTCCTGAGCTCTTACCTGAGGTTTGCTAAAGCTAATTAACAATCTATTCTGGTTTACATATGACTCATGAGAGGTCAAATTACTTTGATGGGAGCTACATTCTTGCTCTTGAAAGAGTCCTTTGGTCATGCTAGTCTCAAAGGTGCTGCAAGAGCCCTTTGCATACTTTGGTCATGCAGTCACCCTTCGGTTTCTTGGAATACCAGATTCCTATGCTAGTCATTCCTTGGTGACACACTCCATGTTCAATGTGTTACATGCAGCTTCAATTTATTTATTTTTTCCAAATATACAATTAAGCACATACAGGTTCCTGACCCGGATTAAAGGACACTTAAACTTTCCCCTGAACAACATTTTTAGTTTTAATGGCCACCCCACACACTAAAACAACCCCCATTGGCATCAATGGAGAGGAGCTGAATTTAGGTTTAGGTTTAGGTCCAAAGAGCATTTAAGCCTCCGCTTCTGGATTGATCTGGATCTGTCCCTTGCCTTCTTATGAATAAAAAAGAAACTAACTCTGAGCTCCACACTATCTATTTGATGTGACATTTATTATTATTATTATTATTATTATTATTATTATTATTATTATTATTATTATTATT